>NC_056732.1:53683440-53820940 GCF_019279795.1 Protopterus annectens
GAGAGATTTGTTATTGGTACATAGTGAATATAAATATAATTTACTTATGAAGATTTTTTTTCTATTATAATGTGGGTCTAACCACTGAATAATTATAATACACATAGCTGCCAAACTGTAAGATTCTTTATCTAGAAAATTAATTCCTGCAACTTCCCACATTTTTAGACAATTCTTAACAGCTGTTGCTGGTTTTATTGGATACCAAAGAAATTATATTGGTAACCTTTCTAATTTTTATATACATTTTTTTTTCTCTGACAAAATGGATGTTAATATATATAATAAAAATTATCATTCTGATAAGCATTAATCTTTCTTCAAATGTAAAAAAAATATGTATTCCATTGTTCTAACAGAAAAGCTATTTCTGTAACAACTTTGAAGAAATTCATATTTATATTACATTTTTTTAGAAGCACTTTGTATGACAAATTGTCAGTGTTATTATGGCCTGAACAAAGGTGACCACTCATGTCTACCAGTGAAAAGGTTCCCTGTAAAGAGGTTGCTACAAAGGCTGTTTACAAAATTGCTCCTACTACCATAGGTGAAAAGAAGCCTCACTGTTATCACCCCAGCACGGTTGCTATCAGTGAAATCCACTGCTATCATAATTCTACAGAATTACTCATCTGCAAGCTTCCTTTCCAGTGGCTTGTTCAGAAGATTGTACAAGATTTCAAGATGGATTTTCATTTCCACAGTTCTGCTGTTGTGGCCTTAAAGGAACCAAGTGAGGCTTATCTCGTAGGTCTCTTTGAAGATAGTAACTTATGTGCTATTCACGCTAAGAAGCTATCATGCCCAAAGGCATTCAGCAGGCATGATGGATTCAAGGAGGGAGAGCTTAAACTGTACATAATTTGATTAATGTCATAGTAAATCATGATTCCTAAATAACTGATTATTAAAAAATAAAAATTTATTAGTTGTTGATTTATTAAGACAATTTCTGATCTGTCATTAAATTTCATAGATGAAATGTCTTTGAATAGTTGAAATTCTTTATTTAATTCATCAAGCACATGACTTTTGGCCACTATTAATGCTCTCAAGATTAATTAATTTGTCTGTTCACACAAAAAAAGATCTGTCTGACTCTCCGGACTGGAAAAGCTGGTCACTATCACTGCATCTGATCGATGCCATTTTTACTGCCTTCTGTAAAAATTGGCTACCAACTCCTTGATGGCATCAATATTTCATCAAGGAAAGATCTGAGGGGGAACACACTACTGTCTGAATGTTGTGGGAAAAAATAGCCAGGGAATTGTTATGGCTAGGCTTGTATAGGCCCTAGGGCCGATAGCCTAGTACCAACCTATGAACCTAGGCTTTCCACCACTACACTTATTTCAGCTTGTGGAATTCTCTACTTTTCTGAATTTTTGCTTGTTTGATTCTTTGTTCTAATTTTCTATCTGCTTCTGCTACTAAACTGATTTATGCACAAAAAAAGATTTGAGAAAGTTCACAACTGTGAGTGAAAGCATTCTGGTCAGCATTTAATCTCACAGAAATCACCTCTCTTCCCTATAAATTCCTGATATTCTAATAATGAGATCCATAAAAGCAGGCATAGCCCCACAGCACAAATAGTACTGTAACTTGTTACACAAGAGGCCAGTATAAATGGGTGCCAGACTGAATCTCCCTCATACTGACAGTATATGATTAACTATCATAATTAGCTCCTTATTTACTTTCCATACGAAGGGAAAATAAAGAAATTAATAATTTTTTTATAAGTTCTACATAATAACGATCTTAATCAAGCTTGTATTTTGGTGTGTAAAGCTGTGGAAAATGGGGGCACTAGGGACAGCAGAGAACTCTACATGCAAATTAGGTGTATTTTTTCCACCACCCACACACTTCTATACACAAATTAGGTGGATTTTTTCTGGCAACACCCACCATACGTCTCAACCTGGAAACATCAAAAATCAGGACAAGGCCCATGAAAAATAGGTACAAATCTGTATGCTGATTAATATCTAATTTGCATACATTATGTAACCCCACCCACTCCAATGGAATTGTGGGATACAAATTTTCAAATCAAACTGAAGAACAGACAACCAAAATATGGCACCAGAGTCCCCCCTGCAGCCATTCCAATGGCTCATTACCTAGCTATTTCGCCCCATTTACCATAAACACTAATGTGTGCATACTGCTTTACTTCTACAATGATTATTTGGATTTTATTTTTACATTTTACAGCACAACAATCCACAAACACTAATAGACATCTGGTAAACGAAGCAATACTGTCTCACAATGAAAATAGTTGTGGCATTAAAACTTCTCTGCCCTTGAAACTCACATTCATTGAAACAGCACTGAAACCCACACCACATCCAAAGAAAATGCATCTGGCCAGTGGTGGATAAAGATTACCTTTGGGCTGTTTTCACATCATTGGCCCCTTGCACACAAAACAAGACACATACATGTGTTATTTTCTTTGATACACCTTCATGACTTTATTAAATTATATTCCTTGTATAATACAACACACTTATTAGACAGAGTGCATTTTAAATTTGTTTGAACACTTTTGTAGTAGGCTGTACTGTAGGCAATTAAACAAAATGCATGAACCAATAATGACAAAACTGCCCAATTCAGAACATTCCATCATAAAAATCTACTTCCACACCCACACTATAAATAGAATGCCAGTAGTGTAAGCCATAGGCATCTTGCACAGCTTCTCGCACTTATTTTCAATTTCATTTTTTTGGGGGGGGGGGGGACAAAAGATCAAAAAACAGTGACACACTTTAAACACTGATTGTATAATTTTGTACAGTTGCTATAATAAAATGTTGTGTTATCACCATGCATTTCACTGGAAAGTCTTGAACCCAGGACCCTATGTACTACAGTCAGAGCAACATACCACTATGCCAAATCAGCAGCTTCCAGAAAAACAGGAAGACTGAAACTTAATGGCTATCATTTAGTGAATGTATTTCTCACTTCTCACCATAGCTCTCAACCTCTTAGCACAACAAACGTGGGCAAAGCTCATAAGTGGTGGTGGCTAGGGACTTTAGGCTCTTTTTACCCTGTACCAAAGGTACAGGGTTTGAGCCAGAGTACCTCCAGCCACTAGTGTATTAAATGGAGGGCATTTTCACACACAGAGACACACACACACACACACACACACACACACACACACACACACACACACACACACACACAGACACACAGACACACAGAGACAAACAGTTGCTTACTTTGCCATTCCCATTAGTTTCCTTGATAATGATCCACCCGCTCTAATGATAGTGCTATAACAGCAAACATTTGTCCATTCCTACTTGCATTTGAGCAGTCAGGCCAGTCGGAAATGTGTGAGCTCTTTGAGCTGAATTCCGATAGGCTGGTATCCCTGACGGAGCTGACATCATTGCACATGATGACGCCTGCTCCAACAGTGCGAAAATTAAAAAACAAAAGAAAAAACTGGAAATTAAGGGGTGCCTGAAGGGGTGCCACTCGGGAATCGTGACACCTCTTCATTTGAACCCAAAAACTCAGTAAAAACAGAGTAATTCGGCAGGGTTGGGAGGTATGAGACCCACTTATACAAAGACACACCCTCTTGCTTTCAGTCCAGTCAAGCTGACTGTCTATTCCATTGCCCTCTGCTACAGAATTTAAAACCTGGTTACTACTGCCCAATCTAAAAAACTCATGTAATTGATGAAAGCACTCATCAGAATTAATTTCAATAAAGATCTGAAAAAGGAGCCTTCTTTGCTGTGGAGTTTTATTTTTAACCTTGACCTTAGGAAGATTACAAACTTCAGTTAGAATTGAACATCTCATCATTGTTTTTTCATCCAAACTGCTACCATATGGCACACCTTTTCCTGTCTTAACTATTAATTGTTGAACATCATCTTCCTCTACCCTTGGCACTTCATATACATAGTGCTATGCCCCAACACTGACCCAGTAATCAAGGTGCCTCAATCCTCACCACTGGGAACACTGCAGGATGTACACACTGGCAAGGATGACAAGTACACACAGAGTAAAGTGCAATTTCCTCAAGAGCACACAGAGATCACAGTCAGTCTGGGGATGGTTTCTCCTTCTTTTTCCAGATCCCCAATAAGACTCCCCACTGGCACAGCTATAGCGTTGACATCTCAGCTAAGTGGGCAAGTCAAGACCTCCAGCACCCTCTCTGTCAAACCAGTGCTTTGCATCCCTGCCCAAGCAGCTGACACACGCAGTGTGAGATTAGATTTATACATAAACAAACACACACACACACAGACGCACAGACGCACAGACGCACCTGGGAAAGGCTAGGACAGGTTCACTAGCTATGCCCCATTTTTCCCCAGACTATAAGGTAGTTATTACTGCCACCACCCAACTCTTTATCAGCTACTTTAAGGCCCTTAGCAAAGGGTTTCCAATCTTACTATGTAATGCTACTATTAATCGAAATGGTAGTTTGACCAGGAGCAAGGCAATTAGGGGTGGCCCACACAGTGACACCAAATAAACATGTAAAGTATAGCTTAGAGGTTTTCTTTATTTATTTGAGACTGTCCTCCAATGTTGTTAATATTTCCTGTGATTTTGAACTCTGGTGCAACTGTGTTTATTTACGGAGTACTTTCTTGTTATTATTTATTAATAAACATATTTAAACCTTTCATTGTGGCTGCTATTTGTGAGGCATATTTAAGCTCTGAGAATATTTGTATATTTATTTGGTGACACTGTGTGGGCCACCCATAATAGCCTTGCTCTTGGTCAAACTACCATTTGTATTAATAGTAACATTACACAATAAGTTTAGACACCCTTTAAGGGCCTTAAAGTAGCTGATAAGTTGGCTGGTGCCAGTAATGACTACATTATGGTCTGGGGAAAAAGGGGGCATAGCGAGTAAACCTGTTCCAGCCTTTCCCAGGTGTGTGTGTGGGTGTGTATGTGTGTGTGTAAATCAAATGTCAAAGTGTGTGTGTGTGAGCTACTTGGACAGGGACATGAAGCACTTGGACAGAGAGGGTGCTGGATGACTTGGCTTGGCCACTCGGCTGAGATCTCAACTGCATAGCTGTGCCACTGGGGAGTCCTATTGGGAATCTGGAGAAAGAGGGAGAAATACGCCCCAGACTGACTGTGATCTCTGTGTGCTGTTAAGTGAAATTGCACTTTACTGTGTGTGTACTTGTCATCCTTCCCAGTGTGTACGTCCCGCAGTGTTCCCAGTGGTAAGGATTGAGGCACCTTGATTACTGGGTCAGTGTTGGAGCATCAAATATTAGCTGGTTGGCAGTGGTGGGATTATCCACATATTAGGGCTCAGTGGTGTGGATATTCAATTCCTGTAGCCTGTAAACAGTGGTCACTGAAGAAGGTGTTTCACTCTCAAGCAGCCACACAGTGAACATTCAGAGTTTCATATCACAATAGTTTTATTTATTTTTTTAAGCTTAGTTAGGGAGAGCAGGCAAGAATGTCAGCAGAGGAGTATGGCAAGCTGCCAAGGAGGCAGTTGGCTGAGCTGTGCCAATCCAACGGACTGGGGCATGCCAACCTGACTGAAGCAAAAATTATTGTGGCCTTAGTCATAGCTGCATCACAGACCAACAACCAGGAGGACAATCAGACTGGCCTTTGGAAGGTACAAGTTTCAGAAAATGGATAGTTCAACCTTTCCACAGAGGACATAAAAAATCCATCTGGAGTTAGAGACTTGAACTGGAGGCCAAATGTTTGGAAATAGAAGCAGCAGAGAGTGAGATGTCTGGAAGGTGAGGAGAATGAGAGGCAGAGGCAACATGAAAAGGAGATGTTGACACTCTGCCAGGGTCATGGAGGTAACGGGGAAGGGAGTAACCGAACCCCAGAAGCAAGAAAGATCAACAAATTTCTTCCACAATTTACAGAGGGGGATAATTTTGATAGTTTCATATGTTTAAAACTGTATGTAAACAGTATAATGTTGACCAAGGGCTCTGGGTACGGTTCCTGCTCCATGGTAAAGCTATAACTGCTATTTCTAAATTGTCTGATACTGACTGCTTAAATTATAATACTGTTAAAAATTGTCTGTAAGAGTGCTTTAAGATAACACCTAAAGCTTGTAGGAAAAAGTTTCATGAGTACAGATGCAAAGTATATGAAATACTGTGTGAATATATTGCTGAGTTAAGCACTTATTTTCATAGGTGGGTGAGTGGGTGACAGGTCACCACTTTTGAAGGGCTGGCAGACCTTTTGGTGAGGGAAAGTACAGTTTTGTACCTACCATAAATGTAGATGTCCGAACTGGATAGCATCTGCAGTCATAACAAGTGGGTTGTCCTGTCGTCAGGCAGCCCTGCAGTCGGCCGGATTCCAAAGTCCGGGTCCGGCTTCGGCTGATGTCGCACTCCACCCGACGTCATCTCTGCTGGTCTTCGGGTATAAAAGCATCAGCCGACGCCATTTTCCTCAGTGTTTCTTGCCCCAGATGCCAGTAGCCCTCTTGCAGGGTAAAATTTGGATAGATGCCAATGTTTCCAAATAGATAGAGGTAAACACAACAATAAGCATATATGTACATATATACAAACAAATACACCATAAAAGACTCCCCCCCAACAGCTAGCTATTAGGAGGGTAAACACCCTAGGAGTACCACAGAGGGGAAGGAGGGAGGGTAATCCTGACTGCAGATGCTATCCAGTTCGACATCTACATTTATGGTAGGTACAAAACTGTACTATGTCCTTCATGGATGCATCTGCAGTCATAACAAGTGGGTAGAATACCATAGCCAACTAGGGGAGGAGGATAAAGGTAGATTATGGTGTGTTTAAGATCCCTTGCAGTACAGCAGTGGCAAACCCTGCTCGGGATCTGGAATAAAGAGGCAAATTATAATGCTTGGCAAATGTATGCACGGAGGTCCAAGTAGCCGCCTCAATAATGTCTTTGGTTGCCACTCCTCGTAAGAAGGCTGTGGTAGTGGCTGTTGCCCTTGTAGAATGAGGTCTTATGTTCTGTGGAATTGGTTTTCCATGGAAGGAGTAACAGTATTGTATGCAATTTCCTATCCATTTGGAGATTGTCTGTTTGAAATAGCTTTTCCTTCCCTTCCTGTTGCATAGGCTACAAAAGTTGGTCAGTCTTTCTGCTATTTTTGTTCTGTCCAAGTAGTAGCGTAGCTGTCTATGTACATCCAAGGTATGCAGTATTCTTTCCCTCTGTTTTGTGGGTTGGGAAAGAAGGAAGGTAGGTGGATTGCCTGGTTTAAAGATACTCTGGATACCACCTTAGGCATAAATGTAGGATTAGTCCTCAAGGACACTCTATCTTGGTGGAAGATTAGGAAGGGTTGCACTGCCATTAAGGCCTGTAGTTCTGAAACCCTCCTTGCTGAAGTAATTGCCAGTAGGAAAGCAGTTTTCCATGACAGGTGTTGTAGGTCTGCTGTTGCTGCTGGTTCAAAGGGTGCTAGTGTCAACTTTTCTAGCACAAAGTTTAAGTCCCAAGCTGGTAATGGTGGTTTCCTTGGAGGTTTTACATTCTTGATTCCTCTGAGGAACTGCCTGAGCAAAGGGTGCGAAAAAAACAGGAGGATCAAAGCTGTATTCTGCTGAAATAGCTGATGCATGTATCTTGATGGAGGAGTAGGACAGGCCTGAATGAAGAAGTTCGGCCAGATACTCCAGAATGTTAGGCATATCTATGTTTGACACATCTTTTCCTCTTTCGGTACTCCAAATGACAAACCTTTTCCATTTGCCAGCATAGTTCTTTCTTGTTGAAGGTCTGCGTGCTTCAAGAATAATGTCTTTAACTCTTTGGGAAAGTTCTGGATTAGCTGCTGCTATGTGATGTTCCATGCAGTCAGTTGCAGCGTTTTAGGTTTGGATGTATGATGCTGTAGTTGTTCTGAGTTAACATCAAAGGCATCAGGGTATTGGCCACATGTTGTTCGAGACATGCTCTTCAGTAGTGGGTACCAGTGTTGTCTTGGCCAGTTTGGGGCTATCAGGATTATCCTTGGACGTTCTTCCTTGATTTTTAGTAGTACCTTGTGTATCAAAGGAAGAGGAGGGAATGCATATGCTGTTAGGCCTTTCCAGTTGAAGGAGAGTGAGTCCACTTTCCATGCTAGTGGGTGGAATGTCCTTGTGCAGAATTTTTGAGCTGGTGATTGAGAGGTGATGCGAATAGGTCTATCTGTGGCATTCCCCATTTCTTTGAGATGGTCTTGAAGATGTCCGGGTGCAGCTTCCATTCGTGGGCATCCGGTGGTTCTGCTTAGTATGTCTGCTAGAGTATTGTCTTTCCCCGGTACAAATATTGCCTGTAACTGAATGTTGTAGCTGAGTGCCAGGGTCCACAGCTCCAAGGTCATTCTGCATAGGGGTATGAATGAGTGCCTCCCTGTTTGTTGATGTACCACATGACTGTGGTGTTGTCTGTCCTTATCATCAACTGGCCCTCTTTGAGGAATGGTTTGAACTTTTGGATTGCCAGTTTTACTGCCAGCATTTCTTTTAGATTGATGTGCAGGTGAAGTTGATCCTGTGTCCACAATCCTTGCACGCATTTGTCCAGCATGTGGGCCCCCATCCTAGGTCTGAAGCGCCTGTTGTGATGGTCTGGCTTGGTTGACATCTGCGGAAGGGCAGGCCTGGGTTTGACTGGCATGCCTGAGCCCACCATAGGAACTCCTGTTTTAAGCATGGAATTAGTGGGATTTCTGTTTCTAGACTGTGTCTGTGTTGGGACCATAAATTCTTTAGGTACCACTGTAGTTTCCTCATATGTAGTCTGGCAAATGGGACCAAGATTATGCATGATGCCATGAAGCCCAAGGCCTGTAGAAATTTTCTTGCTGTTAACTTGTTCAGTTTTGTTAGTGCCAAGAAGTAAAGAGGGAGTTCTTTTTGTTTTTCTGTAGTCAGGAATGCCATTTGTTGTACTGTGTCCAATTCAGCCCAAGAATGTCCTTGTTTGGGATGGTATCAGCCTTGACTTTTGTAAATTGACTGTGTATCCCAGTCCTTGTAGCAAGTAAATGACCCTTTGTAAATCTGTTGTCAGCTTGCTTTTGTTGTCCCTTGTAGCAGGCAGTCGTCCAGGTATGGGTAAATTTGAATTCCTGTAGTCTGCAATGGGCGATTACTGATGCCAGGCATTTTGTGAATACTCTGGGCAGTAGATAAGCCAAAGGGCAATGCTGAGAATTGATAGTGCTCTGATCCTGCAAGAAATCTGAGGTATCTTCTGCAGATTGGTCGAATTGGGACGTGCAGGTATGCCTCCTTGAGATCTAGAGTTACCAGCCAAGACTCCTTGCCCAGCATGGGAAGAAGTTGCTGTAGGGTCAGCATTTTGAATTTTGGGACAATGATGTATGTATTTAAGGTGGACAGGTCGAGAATTGGTCTCCAACTTTTTCCTTTCTTGGAACTAGGAATAGTCTGGAGTAGAACCCTTTCCTTGTTCTGCTGTTGGCACTCTTTCCACAGCTCTCATGTTTGCTAACTCCATTATCTGGCGTAGAGCCTCTGTTTTTGATTTGGAGGTAGATTTGGCATTCCTCTTTGACTGGTAAAGTGTGGAAGTGAAACCGTAACCTTGATCTATGGTTTGTAAAATCCACTTGTCTTTTGTTATGTAGTGCCAGTTCTTTGAAAATAAGGTTAACTTTCCGCCTAGAGGAGCTGCTATTTGTTCCCTGGTAGGCGGATTTAGGATTAAGTCACTGTGGTTGTGCTGATGTAGTGGCAGTGGCTGTGTCTGTGTCTGTGCCTCTGTTGTTACCTTGCCACTGTCGCCCTCTGTAGGCACCTCCTCTGGATTGGTTTCTGCCTCTGGAACGCCTATTCCTGCCCCTTTGAAATTTTGTGGAGTCAGGAAAGGACCAATTTTTGGCAGGCCAGTTCCTGCTAAACCTTGGGGTTGAACCTGCAGGAAATCTTTAACAGTTTGAACAGATTTTGCCTTTTCTTCCATTTTCTTCATAACCTGCTGGGCAGGTGTACCAAACAAACTTGTCTTGTCCATAGGAGCATCTAGCAACTTAGCTTTAACATGATCCGGTAAAGCTTGTTCCTTTAGCCATGCATGCCTTCTTATCACTGTGCCTGTCATGGCTGATCTAAATGAAGCCTCCAGTGCATCATAGCCACATTTTAAGGAATGGTTGCTAACCTGTTGTATGTTATTTACCATCTCTAATACATATTTCTTATCAAGAGATTCATCAGTAGTTAGCTTTTTAGTTAACTGATCAAGCATAAACTCTTGGTATTGTATCATGTGAAACTGACAGTTTAAAGCTCTAGCTGAGAGAGTAGCTGAAGTGTAGACCTTTTTACCCCATCTGTCTAGTGACCTTGCTTCCCTTTCAGAAGGAATAGGGTTTTTAGCTGTGGTTGCGGCTACTGCCTTGGGACCCTGGGATATAGTTTCTGGGTCTGCAAGTGGGGCCTTGTAAAGGTGGTGATGAGTATCTGGCACCCTGTAAAATCTGTCTGGTTTGGCAGGGGCTGGGGTAAAGAATCTGGAGCGGAGCAAACATCATTGAAAGCATCATCCACCACAGAGAGAACAGGAGGTATAGCTAAGGGCCTGTGCTGTGGGAGGTGCAGAAAGGTCCTAAGTCTTTTCTGGAGTCTGAAAAATCCTGTTGCTGCCATTGGAACTGTTCTCGCATGGCATGCAAGGTTTCCCCAAAGGAGAATTCTTCTGGTGGGGAAGCAGCTGGAATGGATTCTTCAGCATCAGAATCTTCAAAATTGGAGAAGGGAGCCTCAGGCTGGTCAGTTATGTCTGATTCATCAGCAGAATCATCAGAAGACACTGGCTCAGGGGCTCTGCCCTAGGTCTCTTCTCTGGGGCTGAGAGGCCCTGTCTGGGTGAGATTGAGATCCTCTAATTAAAGAAATTAAATCTTCTGCCAAAGAAAGCATTTGAGAACTAGAAGAGGGCCTGGATGAGGGGGTTTAACAGGCACTGATTTAGTAGTCTTGGCTGCTTTAGCCCTGGCGAAGGCCTTAATGGACATGGCTGCTGGAGGCCTAGCAGCACCACGTGCTGGGGTAGAGACATCCAAGGGATGGTGTCTGATAAGTCAACCACCGTAGTGGGTAAAATTTCTGAGGTCGATTCAAGAATTGTAGCAGGGGCCTCAGTTGTAAGAATAGGTTCAGCTGTACTTTGAGCAGTTTTCTCGGTTTCGCCGAAACCGAGACACTCGCTGTTTGCTTTGCCGTGGTTTCGGCCGAAACCGCGGACCGCGAGTGTCGGTCTTTATCTTTGGCGCTTTTGGAAGATTGGGTAGTCGGAGGATCCGACGCATAATGTACGCAAAGTCAGTACCGAAAAACTGTTCTGCAAACTCCGACCGACGCCTAAGCGTTCGTCGGTTGAAAGAGGCACAGGCCGAACAGGCTGCTACGCCGTGGGCTGGGCCTAAACAAGGCAGACAGTAAGAGTGGAAATCTTTATGAGGTATTTGTTTCCCACAGGTTAAACAATTGTTAACTTTTTCTGACATCGGCTGAGGCAAGAAAGAGTCCCCAACGGGGTACTTAGCTTTAGAAGTCTTCAAGTAGTATTCGGTAGAAGTAATCTCTGGATCCGACCGACCGGCACTTGCGAACAGCTTCTGCTTCGGGCGCCACGCGGCAAGAAAGACTGAGGAAAATGGCGTCGGCTGATGCTTTTATACCCGAAGACCAGCAGAGATGACGTCGGGTGGAGTGCGACATCAGCCGAAGCCGGACCCGGACTTTGGAATCCGGCCGACTGCAGGGCTGCCTGACGACAGGACAACCCACTTGTTATGACTGCAGATGCATCCATGAAGGACATCAAGCCCTTAGCACTTTGCCCGAGGACATGAGAATCTGGTTAACAGATAGGCAATGCAACACAACAGATGTGTTGGGGATAAATGTGGACCTATACCGAGGAAGCAGGGCATCACTGCACAGGAAAGGTATACCCAGTGCTGCTCGTGGGTCTAAGGGAGCCCATGGTGGGCAGCCTAAACCCCTCCAACAGAGTCTGCCAGTAGCAGGGGAAGCCACTAGTCCAGGTACATAACCAGAACCAGTGGTTAAATGTTTTAAATGCAACCAGTGGGGCCATGTAGCTATAGATTTCCACTGAGGCAAGTTGGAGAACAAAAGTTGGGAGAGCCAGTAAGTGGGAATGATAGAATGCCAGCAGTAAGTTGTCTGGAGACAACAAGGGTACCAAACTACCACAAGAGGTTATTATAGCCGGTCTTAATAGATGGGAAACAGGCCACTATTAAGAGAGAGACAGTCCCCGACCTAACCATTGTGAAGCCTGCAATGGTTAAAGAAGAGCATGACAGGAAGGGACTAGAGCACTAGTGTTGCCAAGTCGAACCTGACAAGCCGTTTGAGGACCCATAAGTCATATCAAGATGGACATGAATGAAAGCATCCATTGTTATGGTAAGCTCATAGCTTCCATATAATTTGCATGACTTTAGAAAGGTTGCCGTCAAATATTTTTTATAACTCCAGAGCACAGACGTTTTTAGCACATCTTGGTCAACAGGAAGTACAAAGGTTTGTTGACGAACTCTGGGATCCTATGACAAAATAACCAGAGATCCTACAGAGGTGTTGGAGATTTTTGAGACATAATACGAATTTGTATAAACCAGAGAAACTTGGAAGTAAAGAAAAGATACAAATGGAAATATTTACGGAAGACATACTTATTGACTGATTTGCTTTTGTTTACCAGGAAAGTTCATATGAACAAAAAGGAACCTTGATGATTGGATGGGAGAAAGGAAATTCATCCCGGGGATCACATCAGTCGCCCTGCTAGACAGGGGTCCAGGGAAGTAAATAATGTGGGAAGAAATAGCCAGCGAATTGTTATGGCTAGGCTTGTATAGGCCCTAGGGCCGACAGCCTAGTACCAACTTATGAACCTAAAATGCCCCTTTTCAGTGGAAGCCCAAGGAGAAAAACTACATTGGAAAATGTTGTCACTCATTGAATTAGACATACAAGAAATTGTGTAAAACCTAAGAATGATTGCTGACATATTCATGACATGTAGAGTAATATAAATTACAGGAGCAAAGTCTGAGAACTGAGAACATAAATAGTTACATTACTGATTTGTTAATACAAAGTGATTAGATAGTGGTATAAACTAATGTACTTTGACCATATGTAACAAAAGGAGATACTGCCAGCCCAGCTATCTGGAATTTTGTATGTGGTTGTATGTCATTTGTGAATATCGGCATGAGGCAATTGCTTGTGTTATAACTGTATATCATCTACAGATGTGTGAGGAAGACATATTTTGTAAAATACTGAGCAGAAATGTATATACACTATTGTAACTGTTTAGATGCATACGTATTTTAACAATGGGGACTAAAATCCAAGACATTAACTTCAGAAGAATAGCTGAAAACTTAAATTACTTTATAACCACGCAATAAAAGATATGGTATCTTTCAGTTTCAGTGCAACAGGAGACATAATGTCTAGAACTAGAAGTTTTTTGTATAGTCTTTAAATGTGGAGAAATGTAAATTATTTTATAACTTCCACCATTTGCCAAAAGATCTAAGGTCTATGTGTTTTCGCAGATAGATGCTAAAATCAATAGTTGTGAGCCTGGAAACTGATAGTCAGATGACAGGAAGTGATGTCGTGCTGCCAGCTACCCTAGCAGTAATATTTGTTAAGAACTCTCTGAGAGAGTGACTGTGCATTTTGTATTTTGTCGTTGAGCTGACTAACATCAACTCACATCTGCCTGCTTGTTGTTCTGTAAGAAAGTTAAGTAGGGTACAGTAATTTCTCTTCGATTCGGGCAGTAAAGGCAGAACAGCTGAAGAAGCTAGAGGTGATGGAAATGAAGTGCCTGAGAAAGGTGGTAGGATGCACACTGCGGGACAGACGAAGAAATGAGAGCAGAAGCCAAAGTAGCTCCAATTGCAGAAAAGATCAAAGAAAACAGATTACAATGGTATGGGCACATGTGTAGAAAAGCAGAGGACAATCTGGTGAGGGAGATTTGGGACAGACAGGAAGAAGGTAAGAGGAAGCGAGGGCGTCCAGCAAAGGGGTGGATGGATTGTGTGAAAGAAGATCTGCGACAGTCAGGCATGAGTGTTGAAGAAGGCAGGAGAGTGGCACTGAATCGAGAGAGTTGGCGACAGTTAATACAATACCCCGACCCCATGTAAATGGGAAAAAGGGGATGATGATGATGAATTTCCCATCTATCCAATCGTCAAGGTTCCTTTTGAAGAGGGCCAAGGAGGCGCTCTGCTTGACATGTATGGGCAGTCTATTTCGGAGTATGGGGAGTCTCTGGGTCAGGAACCTATCCCCTCCAGCATGTTTTGTTCATTGTGATGACAAGGTTTAGATCCCTGGAGTGCGTGGCTCTGAGGAATTGAGATTTCTTTAAGTGGAGCATGTCCAACAGCTCAGGGTTTGGCAGGGCCTTGTATGTTAAGCATAGATTGCCTCTGAGTAGATGATATGCCACAGAGTATAGCTGGAGTTTTTTTTATACGTTCAGCATAGGGCATCTGCTTTAGGCCTGTGATTCTTTTAGTGAGGTATTTCTGCGGCCTTTCCAGCTGTTGCAGATGACTTGTGAAGTACACACCAAATGGGGCGTTGTACTCTATAATGGGTCTAATGAGGGATGAGTATAGTGGGACAATGACCTCCCATTTTCTGGATGAAAAGCCCTTAGTGATGAGGTGTGCCACACAGAAGGATTTCCTAACTGTTGTGGCGATGTGGTTATCGAATGCGAGACCACTGTCCACCTGTGTCCCTAAGTCTGTCATCACACTTTCGGTGTTTAGTGTACTGCCACCTATGTGGTAATTCATAGGTACATGGTTTTTCAGAGGGATACTCTATGTGGAAGACCAAATAAGGTACTACTAAAGAGTGGTTGAACTACAGACACCCTTCTCATGGAAGTTATGGCCAACAGGAAAAAAAAAAGTGTTCTATGAAAGGAGTTTCAGATGAATTGTAGATGCAGGCTCAAACGGAGGTTTTGTCAAGGATTCTAGTATAAAAGTTAGGTCCCAAATAGGAAAAGCCTCCCTCTGTGGTGGCCTGAGGAAGAAGACTCCTTTTAGAAAGGCTTTACAGAGTTAGTGTGAAGCCAAAGAGTGGTCCTGTTAATCCATATAAAAAATAGAAATGGACACTAACTGGACTTCAGTAGTGACAATACTAGATCTTGAATCAAACACATCTGCTAGAAAATTAAGAACTTCTAGGAAAGAGGCTGAAAATGTGTCAATGTTTTGTGATGATTCTCAAGTAAATAATTCCCCACTTTCCACAATACAGCTTGCTAATGGATTCCTTTTGGGAAACAGACACAATTTTGACCACAGTGGACAAAAAAGATGGACTGTTGGCCAGAGGAATTGGAGAAACCAGGGGATTAGTTGGCATGATGGTCAAGGTCTTTACCTAGTTTGAGGTTGAAAAGTTACTGGTGAAGCTTCCTGAAGGAATGTGAAAGTAGATCCTGTATTGGATTCAATATCCAGAGAGAGAGAGAGAGTCCCTGAGATGAGGCCCAGGAAGGGGAAACCAGATTTACGTGGGTCAAAAAGGAGGCAATGAAGATGGCAGGTGCCTTGCATGTGACTGTTTTCTGGAGAAATCTGAGGATCAGGGTAAGGGTGGAAAAGCATACAGTAGGCCAGGGGACTATTACTTGACTACAGCATCACTTTGTGACTGTCCCTGTGCAGGGGTCATGGCAAAATGCTTGCTGCTCTTGGTGTTGTCTGGGGAAGCAAGATCAAAAAAGGAAGGTCTCAGCAATGGAATATCTGCTACACCACTGGAGGATTGAGACACTCGTGAGACATTAGGAATGATCTGCTTAGCCTGTCCACAAGGCAAGTGAGCGACCACAGACTGTGTTGCCACAAAAAAAAAAAACAATGCAAGGCCAACACCCATTGCCAAACGCTAACCGTTTCCCTGCACTAGGGATATAACCTAGTTCCTCCTTGTTTGTTGATATACCAAACCACTGTCATGCTGCCTGCTTGGATAGAAACCACTCCAAGAGGAAGGCAGGACTGACGTTCCTACAATGCTAGGATAACTGCCCACATCTCAAAGACATTTATGTGAAGTTTGGCTACTTCTGGAGTCCATAACACTTGGACCATTCTCCCCTTGTAAAATAACCCCACTACAGGAAGGAAGCATCCATGGTAACTACTGCTTCTGGAGACTGAAGAATAAATTGTCTGCCAGAATGTACATAAGGGGAGTCTAGCCACGACCAAATTTTATCTGCAAATATTGAAGGGTTGTAAAAGCCAAAACCACTACACTCTGAGAAGCCACTCCAGGATTCTCATATGACAGCAAGTAAACTGGACCATTACTATGGATGAGACCCATTAGACAGAGAATCGTGAGGACTACAGCAGCACCATCGGGCAGCGCCGGTTAAACAAGGTTAAACTATTTCTGGCTCCGTAAAGTCTGCTCTTCAATTTTTCCCTTAGAACTTCTCTACTTGCAATCTAAACAGTCTATTCTCTATCTCAATAGCTCAGCACTTGCTCCTAAAGCATTTTTATATAGGTAAAGTACTTGTATACTAAACAAAGTACTACATTAGCCTAGAATCCCCTTGAGTACCCATTTCCCTATAGGTCCCTTCTGACTCAGTTACACAGCAAACTTTTTTTCACTTTTTCTAGCATGTCAAGGGTCAGTTGCTAGCCCTCTCCTGTTCAGCTGGTGAATCTGGGCATCTTGAGGCAATGTTACAATTGCCTCATGTACACAGACAACCCACTCCTTCTCCCACAAAACACAAATACATGTGAGAGATGCAACTATATAGCCAAACTGGAGGCTGAGCTCTCTCAACTCAGGACTGGCAAGACCAGACAGGAGGAGAAGGAAACCACGCACACCACAAACCCAGTTTCACATAGAACTATCACAACTGCAAAACAAACACATAAACACACAAAGACATACTGAGGCACTGATCAAAAATCTACCAAAACTACAGAGGCCTCCAAAGCAGACACCCAAGCAACTGCCACCTCAAGACATAAGACATGCAACACATAGTTCTCAAAGTCAGTGTGCTAAACAGTCACAGCCCTTAAGGCCAAACACAATGCCAGACACACTTGTTATAGGTGACTCCATAGTCAGACACACTGACGTCCCACTCACCAGACTGAACAAGGAAAAGATCACAGTTAGCTGCCTGTCAGGCGCTAGAATCCACATAACACAAGCACTCAGATCACTCCACAGCAAGTACAAGTATGACTCAGTCATTGTCCATGCCGGTGTGAACGACCTGACACGTACTCCCTGGACTACATGAAAAGAGACATAGAGGAGCTCTCAGATTATGTAGCCCAGGCCGGTATGACCCTGACCCTGAGCAGTATCCTACCCTCACCAAGAATGATGCCACAATACAGAGACAAAATGATCAGCTTTAATAATTGGCTTAATTACTGGTGTCATTCTAAGGGGATCCAATGTCTGCCTGTCTGGGATGACATGCTTGACAAGCCACGCTGCTTCGCAAGGGACGGCTTGCACCTGTCACCCCTGGGCTTCCGGATATTGGCAAAGGCTCTTGCCACCCCCATAGTGCCTTTTTTAGGCTCAAATGATAAACCTACCGCCCTAGAAAACAAAAATGGAGAAAAACTAAGGGTAATACTGCTCAATGCCAGAAGTCTAAACCTCAAGATGCACGCCTCAAGCCCTCCTCAGTATGGAGAACATCGATGTTTGTGCTGTGACTGAAACCTGGTTCAAGGCTCCTGAGAGCACCCCAGCACTATCAGGTTATACCTCATATCATGCTCCGCCCCAAAATCCGGACCGAACTACAAAAGAGGGGGAGTATCCATATTCATAAAGGATACCCACACCTCCAGGTTAGTGGCAATGCACGAAGCATCGGAGACCATCCAGGTGCAATTAACCATAGGTAAAACTGCCCTACAGTTTGTAACATGCTACAGACCACCTTCTCAAACTCAGGAAACCCACACAGCCTTCCTGAAGACACTGGAGAGTATAAATGTCTCTCCAAACACCATCATATTGGGTGACTTCAACTACCCAAACATAGACTGGGAACATTACTCAAGCCCCAACACCCTAGCCCAAAGGTTCCTTGAGTTCATAAACTCAAATGCTATGGAACAACTAGTCACCATTCCCACAAGAGGAGAAAATATACTAGACCTGATCATCACAAACATGGGGACAAAATGCTCCACACCGAAGTATATCCCTCATTGGTGAGATCAGACCATAAATTAATCTCACTGGAGATCCACATCCCCCTCACCCCAGCAAAAGACCACAGTGAAGAACTTCTCAAAAGCAAACTTCACACTTCTTAAGACTGGAGTGGTATCCTTCAAGGCCCCGAGCCAGTGGAAACCACAACCCACACTGCTGAAACCCTTACAAATGCCTTCTACGAGCACCTCCAGGAATGTATGGATCAAGCAATCCCTAATAAAATCAAGACCTTTTCCACCAAAGGCAGGCCCGGTCTGGTGGACTCCAGCCATAAACAAACTCTACAACAAGAGGAGAAAGCTACTACATGACAGAGCAAAATCCCTAAATGGGAAGGCATCTCTGATCAATACTAGCAAAAACTACGATCACTCATAAAATCATCCAAGGCCAACTTTGAGAGAAAAATCGCTAATGACACAAAAGACAATCATAAAGCCTTCTTTAGCTATGTTAGAAACCTGGGTGGAAACTCCCAGATATGCTCAGAATTAGTCCAAAATGATAAAAAATCACTGAACCCACAGACATTGCCAACATACTGGCAGACAGGTTCAGTGCAAATTTCTCCCTCCCTCCCCCAAAAGGAGAAATATCTATCCCACCAGAGTCTAGCCTCCCAAACATCTCAGATGCCCAGGTGAGAGCTGCTCTCTAAAGCAAAAACACAGCATCAATGGGACCGGACGGTGTCCCCGGCTGTGTGCTACACGAACTCAATGAGGAACTAAACCCACACATAAGGCTGCTGTTTAATCTTAGCCTTACTACAGGATACGTACCCAAAGAATGGCGTGCGGCAACTGTGGTCCCACTCCACAAAGGCGGTGCTTCTACGGACCCTGGAAATTACCGCCCATAAGCTTGACGAGCCTTGTCTGCAAAGCTATGGAGAGGATCATAATGGAACTCATAAATAAAGACATTGGGGACCTACAGACACTGGATCCTACCCAATTTGGCTTTGTCAAGGGCAGATCCTGCCTCTTGAACTTGGTCGACTTTTTCGAAACAGTCACTAAGGCCATTGATGAGGGTAAGGCAGTTCACACAGCCTACCTTGATCTAGCAAAAGCATTCGACACAATACCCCACTCGGGCATCATAGAAAAGCTCACCAGCTTAGATGTAAACCCATATGTCACAAGATGGGTTGCAAACTGGCTCAAGGACAGAACACACAGGGTTAGAGTTGCTGGTGCCATGTCAGACTCTAAGCCGGTCACGAGCGGTGTCCCACAGGGCTCAGTCCTGGGCCCCTCTTGTTCGGCATTTATTTTTCTGAAGTGCAGGCAAACATAAGGGATTGTGGCTGACAAAATTTGCAGATGACTGCAAACTGGGCACCATAATTGACACTCCATCAGACACAGACATCCTCCAGAAAGGTCTCATAGAAATGGATAACTGGTGCCAGAGCCATGGCCTTAAGCTAAATGCCTAAAAATGTATAGTCATACCCTTTGGGAAAAACAAGGTAACCCCTAATTACCACATAGGTGGTAATCCATTAAACACGGAAGAAGTTATCAGGGACCTGGGGACCCAAGTTGACAGTAACCTCTTTTGACACTCACATTGCCAAAGTGGTTAGGAAGACCTTCAACATTGCCCACCTGATCATGAAGGGATTCACATCCAGATCAGGAGAGGTCATTGTACCCCTGTACTCTTCACTTATCAGACCAATGATTGAGTACAACGCCCCATTCAGAATGTACCTTACCCGACACCTGCAGCAGTTGGAAAGACCCCAAAAGTTCCTCACCAAAAGGATAAAGGGGCTCAAACATATGTCATACGATGCCCGACTGAAGAAACTCCAACTCTATTCAGTCGCATACCGCCTGCTCAGAGGTGATCTGTGCCTGACATACAAGGCCATGTCCAACCCAGAATTAATGGACATGCTCCACCTCAAAAATCCAAATCCACCAGAGCCACGAGAGCAAGAGACTTAAACCTCAACACGGATATAAATAGGACGTGCTGGAGGGACAGATTCATCACCCAGAGACTCCCTACACTATGGAACAGAATCCCAGTCCATGTGAGGCAGAGCCCCTCACTGACTCTGTTCAAGAGAAATCTTGACGAGTGGATGGGAGATCGTAGGTTTACCCCGGGAATCATCTCTGTATCACTGCTGGACAGAGGCACAGCAAACTAATGGGTATAGTATTCTCATCCTAAGGGGTGGTGAAAACCACACACACTCTGGCTAGGCTTATAAATGCCCTAGGGCAGATAGCCTAGTATGAACCTATGAACCATACAAGATAGAGTCTGGAGAAGGTTTTGAATGACTAGTTTTAGTGTCTGAATTCCGTCTGATAAGAGAGATATAACTGAAGTGGTCGTATTCCGGTGTCATCCACTGAAGTGGTTTGCCCGAGTTGGATGTAGGAATGATTTCTGATAATTTACTTAAATACCCAAGGACAGGAAGTCTAAGCTAATAGTTTCTGGCTTTGATTGGGGACACAATTATCACAGCGGCTCTGAGCCAGCCAGCCAGATAAAAGAAGACCCTGACACTCTGAAAATATACACGAGTTGCTACAACTGTGCTGCACTTGGTGACACCCTGGGTGTTGTGGTGAGACCAAACCAGGGGGGGGGGTCTCAAGTGACTGGCTGAAAGACAGAAGTGTAGATATCTCAAAGACACTTTAGACATTTTAATTTGGAGGTGGGCATCCTGAAGATCCACTGAGCACACCCAGTCATTTGCCCTTTGGCAAGTTAGAATCGACTACACCATGACCATCTTAAACTGTTTTTTTTTTTTTTTTTTTTTGCATAAATGTTCAGCTGACTGAGGTCCAAGATAGACCTGAGGTCTTGAGTTTTCTTTGGAATGAAAAAGAACCTGGAATAAAATCCTGACCTTATCTGGTGGGTACTCTTCAATGGCTCTTTTGTGTAGTAAGGAGACAAGCTCTCATTTTGCCACTTCTAATTGATGGGGTGGAATACTTGTGAGTGGGAATTTTGTTCTTGGAGATGGTTGGGAGAGGGATTTTGAATAGCTTCTGGATATTATCCCTTTACTAGTTTTCCTGAATGATTGTCATACATGCAGGAGAATAGATGGGCTAACAACCTCAAAATGGCTACAAAGGGGAGCTGAGCTGTGTGGCAAACCATCAGGGATGGTGATGTTGCCTGTCAGAAAAGGGCCCACAATGCCACTGGTTTTTTGGATCTCCTTGACCTCTGGGCCCATTTCCATTGAAAGGGTCACCTCTGCTGCCCCTGACAGACGTTGGCAAAACAGCTGTCACTTGGATTTTCTAAACCAGATTGACTTTGGGCTTTTTGGTTCCTGCTATGACAGAAAGCATTTTACCATCTTGTTCACATTTCTGCATTTTTTCTTTCAGGGAGGGACCAAACAATGAAGATATGTCAAATGAGGCATTTGCAAAGGGTGCTTTAAAGATGTCTGCAAAATGGATCTAAATTACTTCACTGAAAACACAATCCGTCAAATCCCTATTTATTGAATTCAATAAATCAAAAGCTAAATTCAGCGAGTGATCTCTTCAGCAAATTTTTTCCCAGGGAAAGAGACTAGTGGACCAAACTAGTGACCATCACAAGAACCAAATAATTTACCCACACCCCCAACTAAATATACCAACTCCAAGATCACACTACAATGGGGAAAAGGGCAAATTCCCGATGATGGCCAACTAGTTTAAGCTCTGTCAACTCCTCCAAATAATTCCTATTTCCCATATCTGGTTCTATCCTATTTTTACATTCCATTTTCATTTTATCCCTCAGTAACTCTCTCATCCAAATACATTTATATCTTCCTGAATAATTTGTAAGTAGGAAAACACCAGGCCCTCGTAGGAAAACACCAGGCCCTCATTTTCACTTCATTACCCTGCATCTTTATCTTAGTTTTATCGGTGCGCGATCTGAAATATGTACCGGATGCGAGTCAAAGCTTTCAATTAAATACACATGTCCCTGTAAGACATAACTGCTATCCAATCTATTTTTTTATTGAATCTTATAATATGTAAATTCTGCCAGAGTTCCTACTAGTGAATTCACATCATCTGTATGAAATATTCTCATTTCTTCAGAAATCTACCCTCTTCTGTTATAGTTTTCCTTCTCAGTCCCCCCTGATACATCCTCACTACTGCAAATCAAGTTGCAGTCCCCACCCATGAATAACATCCCTGCTGAAATTAGATTATTTCTCAGGGAATGTCAAGAGGCGGGTGCGAGATTCAAGCTGCTGTAACCAGCTGTCTTCAGAATATTTTTTTTCCTTGAGGATCAAAGTCATTTTTTGATGCAGAAAAGGCAAAGGAGGAAATACAAAAGTCTGTCCAACAAGCAGATGAGGAATCTGCTTCTCCTTCTTCTAGTAACAGAACTTAAGAGAGACTATGTCAGTGAAACCTTTTCCAATGTTACAAAGGAAATGCTTGACCGACAGAAAAAAGCAAAGGAGTTGGTCTGAAGAACTGGGAGTACCTTGGACTTAAACACAGAGTCTGGAGTTGGGAGAGTGAGATGAACAGGATGAAGACTAGCAACACTGAAATTAGTGAACAACTGTGAGACTAAAAAGCAACAATCACATTTGTGAAATATTTAAACAGGGCCCTCTCTTCAGTGGGTGCAACTGTGAGACTAAAAAGCAACAATCACATTTGTGAAATATTTAAACAGGGCCCTCTCTTCAGTGGGTGCAACTGTGAGACTAAAAAGCAACAATCACATTTGTGAAATATTTAAACAGGGCCCTCTCTTCAGTGGGTGGCAAAAACTGTGGTTTTAGCACAGACAGCCATAGTACAGAGGAGCATTTTTTTTTTTAATCGGAGCACAACTTTCCACCTCTGACCAGGTTAGTACCAGCCCCTCAGGAAGACAACCCGCCCCTATTATCCCCACAATGAGAAACACCCAATTCTCAATTTTTCAAGGATTAAAACTATTATGAGAAACAAGTGTACTAGGGTTCAAGGGAAGAAGAGAGGATCCAGGAGACACTGAAACCAATGATTTTGACCCGCTTGAATGAACTTATGCTGACTTGCGTCGATTATCATATTTTTAATTATAATCACCTTCGGGTTACCTTGGATCATTTTAATTTCTTTCAAAAAGAAAGGTTTTACCTTTGCCCTTACAGTGAGCCTAATACTGTACATTTACTTACTGAATTGAAACGATTTGTGAGGGAAATGGAATTCGGCTTGTTTTTTTTTTTTAACGATTCTAATGATTATGTTCAAACTAGAAGTGATTCTTTTCTAGCAGTTTGTACTCCCAGTATGTTCAACCCTGCCGTGCATTCCATTACAAATGTTTTTGACAGGGTCTGTGAAATTGAACTTCATAGACTTTGTGAAAATAACAGTAGAAAATATTATAACTTGAACAAGACTGAATCTGTACTTTTAAAAGAATTATCCAAGGACAAATCTTTACAAATTATGAAACCAGATAAGGGTGGGGGAGCCATTTTATTGGATTTGCTTTATGACACCAAATACAGTGTAGTCTCTCTGAATGAGATGCATATTGCTTATAAGAAAATTGAATCATTCTTATATGATGCGTTGGACCCAGTGTGTCATCAGCACAGATGAATAAGAGATTTTGTCTATTAAACATCTCACAGCACCTTCCATCTTTGGGATCCCCAAGGTTCATAAAGACCCCTCCGACCTTTCATTGAGAACCGTTTCAGTGCAGGGGTCTAAAACACATCGCCTTGCTGTTTTTTAGACTAGTCTTTGAAAAATTTCTCCACATATCAACCTCACATATTGAGAGATTCATGGAGCTTTTTAGGTAGTGTTTCACCTGAGTCCAGGCACTGTGATCTAGGTTTTGTAATCACTGACGTGGTTGATTTGTTTGGGAGTATTCCCCATCATGAGGGTTCACTATCGTTTAGAAAAGCCCTTATGGCTTGTGAGATCATAAACACTAGGAGAATTAATTTATTTGTGGATCTCATGCAGTTGGTATTAACTAACGATTTCTTGTTTTTTGAAGGGGAATATTTCAAACAACATACAGGTGTAGCTATGGGGGAAGCTTGTGCCCTCACCTTTGTCAATATGGTGATGTGGAAACGGGAAATTGTGTATGTCATGAATTCCCTTTTTTCACAGTACTAGGCAAAATATTTCCATTTTTTGGACTGGAAACAAAACTATGCTTAAAAATTTTATCAACTACATTAATGAGACCACTGACTTTTTCCACTTTACCAGCACTTGTTTTGTGAACGCTTGAACTATCTGGATGTTGCCATACATAAATTTGAGAGGAGATTTATTTCCAGTATTTTCAGGAAACCAGCCTTCTCAAATTCCTACTTACACTACAACAGAATTCATCTTAGAATTAAAAAAAAAAATTTGGTTAAAGACCAAATTATTAGATTTTCTAGAATGATATCCGATAACTTATTGTTTGTGACAGAAAGTACAGTTGTGTACCTACCATAAATGTAGATGTTCAAGTGTATTCACTGTTGCAGTCATTACTCTTGGGTTATCCTGCTGGCAGGCTACCCTCAGTCGGCCAGAATTCCAAAGTCTAGGTCCGGCATTGGTTGCTGTTGCCTCTTCCTTGACGTCAGTGTGCCAGGGGTATAAAAGATGCAGCCAACGCCATTTTCTTCAGTTGTTCTTGCCCCAGATGTCAGGTGCCCCCAAAAGGGTAGGCTAAAAAAAAACATTTCTTATAAAAGCATGCACTAAAATAAACAATACCTTCATCTACAAGCAAATACACCACATAGGTTATATAGGATAGAGAAGTACAGATAAGTCCCAGCAAAGAAAGGGGGATGGTGGGTGGGTAACCTGGACTGCCACAGTGAATACACTCAAACATCTACACTTTTGGTAGGTACACAACTGAACTATGTTCATCGTGTTTCACTGTTGCAGTCATTACTCTTGGGTTGAATCCCAAAGCTGAGGATGGGTGGCTGGGGCTAAATAGGATTAGGAGAGGCTATGAGGCCCTGCAGAACTGCAGTGGCAAAGTCTGATCTGGATTTAGAGTAGAGAGGTAAGTGATAGTGCTTTGTTGCAGCCTCTAAGATATCTTTGGTTGGTACCCCTCTGAGGAAGGCTGCTGAAGTGGCTGCTGCTCTGGTTGAATGAGGCCTAATGCCCTTAGTCACTAATTTGCCATGTTGAAAATAGCAGAAAGGGATGCAATGGCCTATCCATTTAGAAATAAGTCTGTTTTGAGATGGCCTTTCCTTGTGATCCTGCAGCATAAGATACTAAAAGTTGCTCAGTCTTTCTGAAAGCTTTAGTTCTGTCCAAGTAGAAGCGTAACTGTCTGTGTATGTCCAAAGAATGCAGAATTTTCTCACCCTTGTTCTGTGGATTTGAAAAGGTAGGCAAGTGAATGGTTTGGTTGAGGGCCACACTGGACACCACCTTAGGCATAAATGTTGGGTTTGTCCTCAGAGAAACCCTGTCTGGATGAAAAATGATAAAAGGTTCCACAGCCATGAGTGCTTGTAACTCAGAGACTCATCTTGCAGAGGTTATTGCTAGGAGCAGAGCTGTTTTCCAGGATAAGAATTTTATACCTGCTGTTGATGCTGGCTGGAAAGGAGGCAGTGTGAGTTTTTCCAAAACATAATTGATGTCCCAGGCCGGAATTGGTGCTCTCCTTGGAGGCCTAATGTTTTTGGCCCCTCTGAGGTACTGCCTTATTAAAGGATGAGAAAAGATAGGTGGTTCCATATTGTAATGGGCTGAAATGGCAGAGGCACGAATCTTAATTGATGAGAAAGAAAGGCCTTTGTTCAGCATCTCAGTTAGGTATTTTAAAATCTGAGGAATATTTGGTATACACGTCAATGCCTTGTTCCTGGTTCCAAGCACAGAATCTCTTCCATTTTTCTGCATAAGATTTTCAGGTACTGGGCCTCCTGGCCTCCAAGATAACATCCATAACAGCTTTTGAAAGAGGAGTGTTCTGAATGGCTACATTATCCGCCATGCTGCCAGATTTAAGGTCCTGAGTTGGCTGTGCAAGATCTGATTGATTTGTTGGGTCAGCAAGTGAGAAGTTTGAGGCAATATCCATGATGGACCTTGAGACAAGCTCTTTAGGATTGGGTACCAGTGCTAGCGTGGCCAGTCTGGTGCAATCAGTATAATTTTTGGCTTCACTTGTCTGACTTTTAGGAGTACCCTGGGAAGGAGAGGCAGTGGAGGAAAGGCATATACTGTTAGATTTTTCCAGCTGAAGGGTAGGGTGTCCACTTTCCATGCTTGCTTGTGATAAATCCTTGTGCAAAATCTCTGCAATAGGCAGTTGTGATGGGAGGCAAATAGATCTATGTCTGGGCATCCCCATTTCCTTGTTATCAATGCTGAAGACTTGTGGATCCAGTTTCCATTTGTGGGGATCCATGAGGTTTCTGCTTAGTTCGTCTGCCAGAATATTTGTTTTTCCTGGCAGGAATTGTGCTTGCAGGTGAACTTGAAAAGCCAATGCTGTGTCCCATAAGGTCATTGCTTGTCTGAAGAAGGGGTAGAAATGTGTACCTCCCTGCTTGTTTATGTACCACATGACCGTAGTATTGTCTGTCTTTATCAGTAGCTGTCCTGGATGAAGCAGGTCCTTGAAAGCTGTCAGGGCATTTTGAACAGCTAGCATCTCTTTTTGATTGGTGTGAAGATGCATCTCGTTTGCAGGCCATGTGCCCTGAATACATTTTCCTGCCATATAGGCCCCCCAGGCATAATCTGATGCATCCGTTGTCAGTGCCTGTCTGGCTGTGGGTAAACTGAATGGCAGAACCTTGTTGTGGTGACAGGCTTCTGCCCACCATCGAAACTCCTGTTGCAGGCAGGGAATGAGTGCAATTACTGTCTCCAGGCTGTGGCGATGCTGAGTCCAAACACTTTTTAGATACCATTGTAGTTTTGTCATATGCAGTCTGGCATATGGAATTAGTAGAATGCAGGATGCCATGAAACCCAAGGCCTGCGGGATTTTCCTTGCAGATGAGTGGGGTTTTGTTGCCAATTTCTTGAAGTAAGAAGTCAGTTGCTTTTGTTTGTCTGGTGTGAGATAAGCTATCTGGGCAGTTACATTTAAGCTTGCACCCAGGAATATTATCTGTTGAGAGGGCACTAGTTTTGATTTCTTTTCGTTTACTGTGTACCCTAGGCCAATTAGTAATCTTTTTACAAACGCCAGATGCTTTAGAAGAATGTTTTTGTTCTCTGCTTGAATTAGGCAGTCGTCCAAGTAGGGATATATTTGAATTCCTCTTTGTCTGCAAAACGCAGTTACTGGTGCCAGGCATTTTGTGAAGACCCTGGGCGCAGCAGATAAGCCAAAGGGCAGTGCAGAGAATTGGTAATGCATTGAGCCAGCTATGAATCTGAGGTATCTTCTGCAAGATTGCCTGATTGGGACGTGCAGGTATGACTCTTTTAGGTCCAAAGTTACGAGCCACGCCTTCTTGCCCAGCATGGGCAGTAGCTGCTGTAGAGTCAACATCTTGAGTTTTGGAACTTCCAGAAACATATTTAGTATAGACAGGTCCAGTATTGGTCTCCATGTTTTGTCCTTTCTGGGTACTGCCCCTGCTCTTGTTGTGGTACTTGTTGAATGGTCCTCATGTCCACGAGGGCTGTAATTTGTTTTTGCGCCTCTGCCCATTGATTGTGTGGCAGGTCTGGCATACCTTTTGACCTTGGTAGAGTGTGAAAATGGAACCTGTAGCCTTGGGACACTATGTTCAGGACCCATTTGTCTTGGGTAACCATTTGCCAATTTGATGAAAAAAGTTCTAGTTTTTCCCCTAAGGGGGCTGCCAAAAGAAAAGTGCTTGGATCTGGCAGAGGAAAGTCATTGGGACAGTTTCCTGTAAGGTTGTGATTTGTCTTCTCTGCTTTTGGAGGTAGGAGCACCCCATTGTTTAGGCCTGTATGAGCCTTGGGGCCGAGATCTGCCTCTGGGATGCCTGTATCTGCCTCTTTGTGGTCTGTCTGACACTGGAAAGGATCAATTTTTAGAAGGCCAGTTCCTGCTAAACCTGGGTGGCTGTACCTGTAAGAAATCCTTGACTGTCTGCATGGATTTTGCTTTATCCTCCATTTTTTCAACACCTCTTCTGCTTTAGTACCAAACAAAGTATCATGCTGTAATGGTGCATCTAATAATTTTGCTTTAACATGATCAGGCAGATTCTGTTCCTTTAACCAAGCATGCCTTCTAATAACAGAACCTGTAACAGCGGCCCTGCAAGAGGCCTCCAGTGAATCATAACCACATTGCAAAGTATGCTTTCCCACTTGTTCAGCTGCATGCAATAAATCCTGCAATTCCTTGTTCTCTGAACATTTTGTATTTGTCAACAATTTCTGTTTAAGCAGTGACATTAAATATTGCTGATATTTAAGCATATGAAACTGACAATTTAAAGCCCTTACAGCCAAGGAAGTGTAGACTTTTTCCCCCATCTGTCTAGAGCCCTAGAATCCCTATCAGAGGGGACACGTTTTTTTTGCAATGGAAGCTTTAACCCCTTTGGGACCCTGAGATATAGTTTCTGGGTCAGCAGCGGGGTTTTTATATAGGAATTTATGAGAATCCGGGACCCTGTAGTATCTGGCTGGCTTAGCAGGTGCAGGGGGTAAAGAGTCTGGGGACAGGTTGGACTCTGAAAATACATCTACAATGTCTAGAACAGGTGGAATAGCAAGGGGTCTGTCCTGAGGAAGTAGCAGAAAATCTCTGAGCCTTTTCTTAGATTCAGAATAATCTTGGCTCTCCCAGTGGAAATGCTCCCTCATGGTATGCAGGGTTTCCCCAAAAGAATAATCCTCAGGAGGAGAGGCTGAAGGAATGGATTCTTCAGCATCAGAATCCTCATAGGGAAGCATGGAATAATCCTGTTCAGAAGAGGAATCAGAGGAAATAGAAACCTGATCAGAAGAATCATACTCTGTCTCTTGCCTAGGCCTCTTATCAGGAGGGGGATGGGAGCCCCTGATCAAAGTAATTAGGTCTTCGGCCATTTTGAGCATTTGTTTTTTGAGGCATGGAAGTCTGAGTAGGAGAATGCTGTACTTGTTTCTTTGTCTTTAGAGCTGCTTTAGTCTTTGTCTTTGAAGCTGAAGATGGCTTAATATATAGTTGTGTAGATCTGAAGACACTCTCAGAAGCCGATGCCTGCTCAGCGGCTCCGGACCCATCTGAGGGAATGATTTCCGAGTGTCCAATACCTTGAGTACCAGAGGCCCAGTCGGCTCCACGTGGGAGTCGGAAGCGGACTGTGGCTCTGAGGTAGTGGGCGCCAGGGGCTGCGAAAGCGCCTCACTGAGAACCAGCGACTGGCCTAGCAGAGGCCTCGTTGTCGGTTTTGGACCTCGGATGCCTATCCTTTTCCTTGTCCTTGCGTTTTTTGTAAACGGTCATCGGCCATTCCGACGGCATTATATAATTAAATCTTTGACCAAAGTAATGAAATGCAAAATCAAACCGATGCTTAATAGTGCGTTGGTTAAATCTAGCACAAAACCGACAGCTAGCAACATTGTGATCAGGGCCTAAGGAATACAGTAAGAGTGAAAATCCAAGGTATTTGCTTCCCGCAAAAAATACAATTGTTTACTTTTTCTGACATGGGTCTGGAGCAAGAATAAAGTTTCCCCAATGGGGTACTTAGCTTTAATGAAGACTTCGGTTCTGAAATTCAGATTTGAAAATCTCAGGAGTCGGCCGACCGGCACTTGCGAACTGCTTTTGCTTCGGGAACCGCGCGGCAAGAAAGAATGAAGAAAAATGGCATCGGCTGCATCTTTTATACCCCTGGCGCACTGACGTCAGGGAAGAGGCGACAACAACCGACGCTGGACCTAGACTTTGGAATTCTGGCCGACTTGAGGGTAGCCTGCCAGCAGGATAACCCAAGAGTAATGACTGCAACAGTGAAACACGATGAACATCTGGATAAGTCAATCTGTATGTTCCTGGATAGGGGATACCCACACCAGATGTTAAGTAGGATAAAAGGCGAAGTGTTACTAGGGAGAAGGGACAGAAATTTGCCTATGCTGGGCAGGCAAGAAGAAATACATACAGCTAATGGGAACATCACACAAAATAGGAGTTTTCTAGGGATATGATTTTGAGGTACAGTTCTATTAGCAGGGATGTTAAACAAAATTATTTACAACTAGAACATTTTTAAGATGGACATCAAAATTGCTCGAGTGTCTTGGCAGCACACCCTGCTTCACACACGAGGGGTTACAACTTGAAAAGCATTTCTGAACTTCCAGAAAAACCCTTTTACTAACAATATCAGGACCCTGAGCATGTGGAGATGTGGAGCCCGTCACTGCTATAGTTACATGTGGGGTGGTGATACCTACCCCATAAGCTACAAAAGCCAGACCCTTTGTGTCCTTCCTTTTGGGCTAACTGTGAATCTAAGGGCATTGTATATACTGCAATTTGTGCTTCATGTTCCAGTTTTTATATAGGGAAGACCAAACATATCTTAAAAAGGCGAGTTTATGAACATTTATATGATATCAGGAAGATGGACATTGAGAATGCCCTATATAAACATACTACCACTTGCTCGATCAAAGAAGGTGTTAAATTTAAATTCGAGGTTACTGACAAGTTATACATCTCACCTACAGGTGGAGACTGGGAGACCCACTTTGAATGTAGGGAGCTACTATGGCAGCTAGATTTAAACGCTATCCAAAGCCCAGGTTTAAATGATAAAATTTCTATTACTAGTGTTCTGAAAACTAAGGCTGCTCAACTTTAAAATTACTGACTTTGAAATCATTGAGTTGTCTCATACTGTTTTATACTGTGATTTATTTTTAACCAATACTTTGCCATTATTTTCACTAGCCAACATTTCACCATTTTACTCCTTAATGGTCTGCTGCTAAGGCTTGAAGCCAATATGATTATATGATGAAAATATACTTTATTTTGCACTTTTAACTATTCACTCTTGCACATTAATTCAAATCCATCTATTTTGTTTTTAATTAGATTAATTATTCTAATTATGCTCAGAGCTTTTTGACTGGTTGTATTTTGTTTAATCTTGACTGTTTTACTTCGCCCCATGCTCTGATGAAGTCCTGATTTTCTGGATGAAAGTGCTTAGCAGGGATTTACTGTTGTTAATAAAACTTACTATTAGGAGTTCACCCTTTCATTATTTTACAATTAATTAGTTTCCAGTTTCTGGTTCCATCCTGGGCACATATCCTCGTGGTGTTCTTTTGTTTTTTGATTTGTGAAATATGGCTTTACAAGAAACAAGTGAAAAGATTGGAATTTTGTTGACTTTGTTAAACTTGTGGGGGACTGAAAGACATATTCCTCACCATGTCATAAATATTTGGAAGGAGATAAAAACAAAAAAGTAACCCAAGTAAAACTATTTTTGCTTTTAGCAATATTTGTATAAAACATTTCATGATATATATTGTATGTTATATAATGGAGCATTTTCAGTTACTGTTATATGGGGAAACAACTGAAGTAAACAGTGCCTTTTTTATTCTTTAGTTCTAAGAAATGTAGGTATTACAGTGTAAAGGGGAAGAAAGGCTGGACAAAAACATGCTTAAATTAATATGCTGTAACCTTGGGTTGTTGAGGTGGGGTGTAAAAGTAAACAGATTATAATATATGTGAAGTTGATATGTTCTCTCTTACTTTTCCATAGGTGAATGTCCAGATGAAGGCATTTGGCTTAACCTAATAAGGTTTTGTGTGTGTGTGTGTGTAAGTAAATAAGAGGATACTGAATGTAATGGAAAGTTTTCCTTTGGCAAATAGTGTAAGACAAAAGGATTGCAGAGTGTACATTTGGTGCTTATGTTTCCACAGAGACAAGCTGCATATAACAGTCAGAACATTTTTTAAGGCTAAAGGTTAATTATTTTTAAAAGCATATAAGCTGTTTTTCACATTTGGGAGGGTAATGAAGATAAGACAAGAACAGATGGCAATTAGTAGGTAGGAGCACAGGCTGTAATATGCATCTTAACAAGGATAAGTTTAATATTAGGTTAAGTTATGCCTGTGTGTGTAAGCTGTCAATTTGGGACAACTGTTCATATCCAAAGGGTTAAATATCATTATCAGAAGTGCATGTGTATTTATTTTAAGTTAACAGGTTCTGGGCTTGTGATTGGTTTTCTGTTTCAGGGTTTTAAAACAAAAAATGTCTGTAAAATGTGATATAAGTTCAAATGGAGAAGTCAGGAAACAGCTGTATAAGAGATCAACCTGCTAAGCATTAGTGGGTGCATGTAACACAAAAGCTAGAAATAGACATTGAAAAAAATCTATCATACGTATGTGTGTATATATATATATATATATATATATATATATATATATATATATATATATATATATATATGGGAATGATACATTTTTATCATAATGGCTACACTAAACATATTATTTTGTAATGTGAATTGTCTCACAGGTATAGACAAAAAGGTAAAAGTATTGAATTATATTAAGAAATACAGACTGCAAATAATAATGCTACAGAAGACGCATCAGAAAGTAGTGTGCATGTGAATTTGATAGAGAAAGGATTTCAGGATGGATATTCAGTAGAATATCAGGGACAGTGGATTTCTACTAATTGCTAGAGGAGCTCCAATAATGACAGAAGAGGAAAAAAGATAGTAATGTCAGATTCATGGTAGTACGAGGTTACTGGCAAGGAAGGAGGGTTACTTTAGCAGGTATCTATATTCCACCTAAAACTATTACTATGGAGGTTAAGAACGTTTTGGTACAAAATCAGCTTTCAGCTGGGAATATTACTTATAGGAGAGGACTGGAACTTGATTTGCAAAAGTCAGATGTACTGGAGGACCCTGAAAGAAAAACATAATCAAGAAAAGTTGGATTTATCTGTAGACAACATTACTCTGTACCTAATAAAACCTGAAAAGGACATCTCAGTGTTGTGGAACAAATTTTTTTTCTGGATATACAATTAATGAATATAAAACAAAGGCTACAGCTGTAAACTATATAACCACACATGAATTGGTTCAGCAATACTCATATTTATGGGGATACAATAAAATGAAGTACTTAGGAGTATGGTGGTACTTTACAGTGCATTGTTCTGATTAAGTTCACTTTTTAGTGAATGAAAGCGCTTTACCATTAAGGCTGTGTTTTTATCGTAAAGGCAGTCCTATTTATTGCCAACTACTGGTTGTTTTTTTTTTTTAGGAGTATGATTGAAAAAGGATTCTGTTATGGCAGCTAAGGATATGTGGGAAGAGACTAAACAAAAGAGAATACAAAAAAACTGGAAGTTCTAAACAACACAGCTAAGCAAGATACAAGCTGTAAAAATGTTTTCATTCACTTTAGTTTTATATAAAGGTTGGGGATATTTTTATCAATCAGAGGAGAAGTTGTAGATAGTAATTAATAAAGAGTTGAAGGGTATAATATGGGAAGGGAAGATGGCAAGGAGCAAGTGGGATAAGTTGATCCTTCCAATATAACAAAGTGGTTTAGAATTACCTGACTTGAAGGGATACTTTAGAGCTACATACTCAAGGCTCATACACAACTCAAGCAGAAAACTATAATTCAAAATGTAAAGAGATACTGATGATGCAAGGAATGTTCAAGAAATAAAGAGAGAATGGGATTTTGGTTGCAGATTACTCAGGGGAATAACAGCCATACAGAATATTAGACTCAAAGTAAAAGAAAGTATTGTAAGAACTAAGCCAATGCTATGATGGAGAAAGGAGATTCTACTATTAGGGATGACTGCAATTAGAGGTACAGAGAACAGATAAGAGGGGGCTGGAATTTACTGGAGAAAATTGGCAAAGAAATCAAGGTATTGGGGGCAAATAACTAGAGAGAAAAGGTAACAGAATATGAAGAGGCCAAAAAGATACTTGGACTGCAGGCTAGAGATTGCCTTCTCTATCAGAGACTGATATCAGCGTAAGGCAAAGAGAAAGGGAAAGGGGAATCCTAAGTGAAAAACCTGCTCTGGTAGAGTTTTTAGTTGATTTTAGTTAGTTGAATCTAGAACAGAAGCTGCTGTTAAAAAGAATAACTAGTTGGCCATATAAAATACTGCACTTTAACTACTGGAATCAACCAGAGGAAGTTAGAAAAGACTGGCAAGAAAGATTGCATAAGCAGTTCACAAGGAAACAATGGGAGGACACGTGTCTGAAATATGCAACAAAGATGGCAAATGTTGGAGGTGATGGGGAAGAAAGAGGTAACTGGGAACATATGTTCTGGAAGTGTAATGAGTTGGCAGACTTTAAAAATTCCTTACAGAGTACTCTGTCAGAAATACTGGGTGAGCAAATGGGTGTAATTATGGAACTTTTTTGAGCTGGGGTACAGGATCTGAATTGCTTGAACATAGTAAGACTTTATTAAGTTCAATTCTGGTAGCTACCAAAAAAACAATTCCTATAAAATGGAAATCAAGGTATAAACCAACTATATTTGATGTAATGTATATTGCAACAGAAATAAAAGAACTGGAAGTGGGATCTTTACAAAGGGTAGGAGCAAACTACATAGAAAAAATGGAAACTGTGGGAAAAATACATACAGAATAATATTTTGGAGGAGGAGTGAGGTTTAAGGGAAGGCAGGAAATGAGCAATTTATGTAAAGTTGCACTGATGATTGTATAAATGCATTTACATGATACATATGAACATGTTAACATGGTTTGTTTTCTTTTACATATATGTATTTTTCCTACATATTAATAATATTTCAATAAAGATGCTAAAAAATTATAACAGTAGCAGTCTCACACCAGAAGACTATTTGCTAAACCAATTCTATCCACAAAACTTCAGCACAGTATTTTAAAATGACCTCTAGCACACCCTAATTAAAAACAAAAGGAAAAAACGGTCACTTCCCAGACAGTGGAATCTGGTTTCCAGGCAAAGCCCAAGTAGCTACACTCGTGTAGCTACATCCCAGCTAAGCAGAGCAGTGACATAAGTAAGTACTCAAGAGTTTATATAAATCTAGAACAAACAGGCCAATTAAAGACACTGGTCTCATAGCCAATAGGAAATTTCACCTGCAATAGAAGTAGCCCCCTTCTCCCACTAGGAAAACTACCTACTTAAAGTACTTTTAAGTGCAAAAATTGACCAAAGCACAAAAAAAAGGACTTTAGTGTGTGCTAGCGCTAAGGATAAAAAGAAAAAAAAAACTGGTCACTTCCCAGTAGTTTGGATCCGGTTTCTAATCAAAGCCACATAGTTGTCCTCTGGCATACTAGTGTTGTAGCAGCCCAACCATGTATTGTGGCAACACTGGCAAACATGCTGAGTTTAAACAAAAACTTGGACACAAGCCAAAATGAGCAAAAGGCTCGATGCTGAAACCAAAAAACTCTTAGCTGTCCAACTTGTCAGCCAAGTGCAGCGCTACACAACTAGACAGCTGATGAACGCTTTGGTGAACAGCTGTGAAGAACAGTTCCAGAATACTAACACAACTAGACAGCTGATGAACGCTTTGGTGAACAGCTGTGAAGAACAGTTCCAGAATACTAACACAACTAGACAGCTGATGAACGCTTTGGTGAACAGCTGTGAAGAACAGTTCCAGAATACTAACACAACAGAGACAGCTGATGAACGCTTTGGTGAACAGCTGTGAAGAACAGTTCCAGAATACTAACACAACAGAGACAGCTGATGAACGCTTTGGTGAACAGCTGTGAAGAACAGTTCCAGAATACTAACACAACAGAGACAGCTGATGAACGCTTTGGTGAACAGCTGTGAAGAACAGTTCCAGAATACTAACACAACTAGACAGCTGATGAACGCTTTGGTGAACAGCTGTGAAGAACAGTTCCAGAATACTAACACAACAGAGACAGAGGTCACTAATAAAACATCTCGCAAATTGTAAAATGCTTCTTGTGACTTTTACAGCATTCCTTCACAGCCTGCTCCAAAAGATGACCCAGGGTCAAGCACTGAATCACAACCTGAACTTGAAAAGAACACGTCTGACCATTGGGGTAGCACATGCAAGTGTTACATGAACGAGTGAAGTACATTTCCACAGTACAAGAGTTTGGCACAGAGGCTTAAAAGACCTGCTAAAAATCATCTGTAGTTCCGTCTCCATTTGTACACTATACAGCACAGTGCAAGACTCATCCATCTGCTGCTACTTGGTCACTCCTGAAAAGCACTATTTGTATTCAGAGGGCTTACCTGTTGGGGGAGTGGGGGGGGGTTCTTGTCAATACTGTATAAATTCTGGCATCTGTTCCTCTAGCTTCACTCTTGGGAGGGAATCAAAACCCAGAGGCATAAACAGAAATAGTGTCCGTTTACAAAGGATTGTTTGGGAGCACAAAATAGACGGTTTTGTAGACTGCTTTCTATATGTGTTGTACAGGAACTTTTATTTTCAATGTCACAGAGCAAAAGCTAAGGAACATATCACTCAGTCGGCAAACAATTAGCTGAAACATCCATAGCTAATTGTTTAATTTCACATACAAAAAAATTAAGAATTCAAAGCTTGAACTTGTCAACTTTCATGCAACCCTGCTAGTAAGGAAGGAAAGAAATGTAAGTATTTAGAAAGCGAACTTCAAATCTGACACACATATGTGAAACAGAATGCACCAATCATCTAATAGCGTACACAGATCTAATTTGCAACCTCCAGAAATTTCACAACTATAATTTACAACAGATGCAGTCAGTTAAGTTATTAAAGGTGCTGTCCTCTACAGGGAATAGAATTTCAAATTTCATCTGTGATATGCCTTCTTTACCAGCAACTGACCTGATACTCTGTAAATCCCTTCGCATTTCATGCCATGACGCTCTATGTAATCAATACACTCCCGAAACACAGCTGGTAGCCGAATACCATCACACATCATAGTCCTTGCCACAGCTTCGCTCAGAGGCACCCCAAATATAGGCTTTGTGCACTGAACCTCAGCCTGTGCCACTTCAGGTTCGGGGGTCGGCTTTTTTTTCTTCTTCTTCTCCTTCCACTGTTTGACCACATCAGCCGCAGTCAGATCTTTAGACTTCTTTTCCTTGTGCTTCTCCTCCTTGTGTTTTTCTTCCTTGTGCTTTTCTTCTTTGGGTTTTTCTTTAATTTTGAAATCTTTCTCCTTCTTTTTAGAAAAGCTAGGCTTTTTGAAGACATGGATGCCTTTGGACCTCTTCATCTTGGAAGGACTTTCTGCCTCATCTCCAGAGCTGTCCTCCTGGAATGCAGCATAGCCTTCAGCTGTGGGTCACACAGAAAATAATCACACTTTTCTAAAATTCACAACAGAAAAACAATCGCACTTTTCTAAAATTCACAACAGAAAAACAATCACAGTTTTCTAATATTCATAACAGAAAAACAATTGCACTTTTCTAATATTCACAACACAGAAATGCAGAATATGCCTCTACTCAAGGACTACTACAGCATAGGATAGTTGTGTTACGAATTTATCATAACTGCAGATGTTTGTACTCACTGCTGCCCTCATCACGTCTGGGATTCATGCCTGCAGCAGTCTGATGCTATGGCTTCAGTTCCACGGCCTTAACTTCCTCCTCTTGAATTCATCCAGCTCCCTCCCACTTGGATGCCAGGATATCTGTGTTATGAGTGGACATTAACCAATGCCATTTCATGATCTTTCTTGCCCTGACTAGACAAGGAGCTTGTCTAATATTCCAGAGCACAAGTTAAACCTAGGGGACTCATCAGGGACAAGCATTCACTCACACAGCACAAATGTGCCTCTCCAGGTTCTACTCGGGTTCAGAGAAAGGAAGGAGCCTGGTGGGAAAATGAAAGGGGAAGTGGATAGAACAAGCTTTAGAGAGTAACTCACTCTACTCCAACCTCTGAATGCCCAAACATGAAAACAGAGTTAAAGTGATGGTGTCGGGGGGGGGGGGAGGGGGAGTGCAACAGTGAATATACTCAATCTTCTATAATAATATACTGACAAACAATTAAAAATTATGCATCTTTCTGTATATTCACTGTTCTGACCATACTGGTGATGACTACATAAGAAATCATATGGGATGGGACAAATCAACAAAGCTGCTGTATGCAGACGATGTGGCATTACAAGCAGACCACGAACACGAACTTCAGCAATGGAATGCAAAACTGAAGACACATGAGATGAAACAGAGTAAAGACCAAGACAGTGGTCATAGCAGCAAATGAAGGAAATCAATGGAATGTGAAAATTGAAAAAGAAGGGAAAATAGTGGAACAGGTAAACAGCTTCAGGTATCTGGGAGGGGTCGTTAAGAAGAGAAGTCTGAATGGCGAGGTCAAAACTGGAATCAGAGGGACTACTGCCAATTGGCACAGTGTCAGGAGTACTTTGTGACAGAGAAGCTGAAAAGTAAGGTGGACACAACAGGGTGTGACTAGTACTACCAAATGGTACAGAAACATGGCAGTAAAGGCAGAGCAGTCCAGGTATCTAGAGGTAATGGAGAGGGACCACCTGAGATGGGTGGATGCACACTGTGGGACAAACTAAAAAAACGAGGACATCATAGAAAAAACCAAAGTGGCTCCAAATGCAGAGAACGTCAAAGAGAATATATTACTATGGTTTGGGCACATGTGCAGGAAAGTAGATGATGATCCGGTGAAGAAGATCTGGGAAAGACAGGAGGAAGGCAAGAGGAAGCAAGGTCACCCAGCAAAGAGATAATTTGGGAGACAGAAGACCTACAACAGTCAGGTATGACTGTAAAAAAAAGGTAGGAAAGTGGTACTGAATCAAGAGAGATAGTGATAGTTAACATGACACCCTGGCTCCACGCAGAAAATAAGAAAAAGGAGGCTGCTGCTGCTGCTGATGATGATGACGATAATGTATTTCCCATCTCTAGCTTGATCAATCATTCCATTACAGAACATTATGTACCCAAACTCTGGAAAATATCCTATATTACCCACTGCACATAGGAGCTTTATCAAAAGACCTTTCCAACTATAGACCAATAGCTATTCTGTCTCCTCTATCTAAAATTCTGGAAAAATGTGTCCACCTGCAACTTATGAACCACCTCCTTGCTAACGATCTACTTTTTCTAGTACAAACATGGATTTCGGCCTGGTCATAGTACCACAACTGCCCTATTATTTTTTTTGTGCTAGTATACAGCTCAGCAAGCTCCTGCCTGGTGCCCTGCAGAGTTCTACAACAGCAGAGAGACAAAAGAGAGACTTTGGAGTGATTAAGTATAATTTTTCTGCATTTTCTTGGAGCCTTTAGCAAATTCCACCTAAAGCGCCAAATTTTTTGAGTTTCTGTGATTTAATAAGCTTGTTTCAGCTACATATTGTACTTATTTTACTGCCTGCACTTTAACAGTCATTTTTGTGTTTAAATTACCTGTTTAACTGTTGTAGGCTACACACTCAAGTGTGATAGCCATTTCTATGCATTTAAAGTGTTTTTTTGATTGTATCTGCTGTATTTTCTGAAAAAACAAAAAAACAAAAAAAAATACTTGTTTTCCAGCCTTTCTAAGCTACTATAGTCCAGTTTTCAGGTTAGTGCTGAATTTAGGGCTGTGTTACAAGTTTCTGTGTTTGCCCATACCTTACTTGGATAGAAGGAAGTTTCTCTGTTCACCTGTGAGAGAGGGGAGCTTTGAGCAGCCTATCTGTCCCTGGAGGAGTGGTTTCAGCCCAGAAATTAGTAGTTTATTGGCTATTTTGGGCTAATTTCTATCTCGACAAGCTATGCTACTTCGATAGAGACGGCTTGCACCTGTCACCCTTAGGCTTTCGAATACTGGCCAAGGATCTTGCCACCCCCCATAGTGCATTTTTTAGGCAAGGCTCAAAAGACAAACCCACCACTGCAAACAGCACAGGTAACAAAAAACTGAGGGTAATGCCAGAAGTCTAAACCTCAAAATGCACATACTCGAGGCACTCCTCAGTATGGAGAAAAGAGATATATGTGCAGTAACAGAAACCTGGTTTAAGCCTCCAGAGAGCACCCCAGCACTACCAGGCTACAACTCATACCATACATTTTGGCCACAAACCCAGACTGAAATACAAAAGGTGGGGGCGCATCCATATTCATCAAGGATACCTACACCTCCAGGTTAGTAGCACAACACAATGCTTCAGAGATCATCCACGTGCAACTAACAATGGGCAAAACTGCAATTCACATTGTAGCTTGCTACAAGATCACCCACCATGTCCCAGGACCCCCATTCCGCATTTCTGGAAACACTGGGAAACAAAAGTCCTACCAAACACCCTGATATTAGGTGATTTCAATTACCCAAACATTAACTGGGAGAACTACAAGTACAAACTCCCTTGCCAAACATTTCCTAGAATTTAAAAACTCAAACGCCCTGGATCAACTGGTCAACACTGCCACCAGAGGTGACAACATATTGGACCTGGTCATCACCAACATGGGAAACCAGTGTTCCACACCAGAGGTCAACCCCTCGCTGGTTAGATCTGACCATAAACTAATCACTCTGGATATCCACATTCCGCCCACCCCCGGTCAAAGAAACCACCGTGAAAAACTTTTCAAAAGCAAACTTCATGTTACTTAAGACCGAGGTGGAAAGTTTCAAAGCCCCCATGCTAAAGGATAATGCTGCCCAAGCTGCAAAATCCTTTACTAATGCACTCTACGGGCACCTACAAGAATGCATGGATTGTGCTATCCCAAGCAAAACCAAGACTCACTCCTCCAAGAAAAGGAAACCAGTCTGGTGGACCCCTGTCATAAACGAGCTATACAATAGAAGGAGGAAACTAGTACAGAAAAGAGTAAAATCCCAAGAAGGGAAGACATCCCTGATCAGTATCAGCAAGAAACTACGATCCCTCATAAAATCATCCAAGGCTAGCTTCGAAAGAAAAATTGCCAAGGACTCCCAAGGATAACCACAAGGCATTCTTTAGCTATGTCAAGAATCTAAGTGGCAATTCTCAGATCTGCTCGGAGTTATTGCAGAATGGCACAAAATACACTGAACCAACCGATAATCGCCAACATCCTGGCTGACAGGTTCAGTGCAAACTTCACCCCCCTCATACCTCCAAAAGGGCCCATAACCATACCAGAAGAATGTAGTGCCCCTGAAATCACAGACACTCAGGTTAAAACAGCCGTCTCCAAAGCCAAAAACACAGCATCAATGGGACCGGATGGTGTCCCAGGCTGCGTCCTACATGAGCTCAAAGATGAAATAACCCCTCACCTAAACACACTGTTCAAACTTAGCCTCTCCACAGGCTACGTGCCCATAGAGTGGTGCACAGCAATGGTTATTCCGCTTCACAAAGGTGGAAGCGCAACAGACCCCAGGAACTATCGCCCTATAAGCCTGACTAGCTTGGTCTGCAAGGCTATGGAGCGCATCATCATGGATCTCATTAACATCTAGATCAAAAGAGGTCAGAGGGCCCCTCTACGCATCACTCATCAGACCCATCATGGAGTACAATGCCCCATTTGGGATGCACCTTGCAAGACACCTGCAACAACTGGAAAGACCACAGAAGTACCTCACCAAGAGGATCACCGGCCTCAAGCAGATGCCCTATGCAGCTCGACTGAAGAAACTCCAGCTGTACTCGGTTGCATACCACCTACTGAGAGGTGATCTCTGCCTGACATACAAGGCCATGTCCAACCCAGAATTGATGGATATGCTCCACCTAAAGAAAACCATATCCCCTCGAGCCACACGCTCCAGGGATCTAAACCTCACCACAACTATAAATAGGACATGCTGGAGGGATAGATTCCTGTCCCAGAGACTTCCCATGCTCTGGAGCAAGATTACAATCTACATAAGGCAGAGCTCCTCGATAACCCTCTTCAAGAGAAACCTCGATGAGTGGATGGGAAACAGAAAGTTTACCCCGGAGATCATTTCAATGGCTCTGCTGGACAGAGGCACAGGGAACTAATCTAAGGGGGTGGCGAAAGCCAACACATTCCGGCTAGGCTTATAAATGCCTTCGGGCAGATAGCCTAGTACCTACCTATGAACAGAGACATTGGGAACCTCCAAACAATGGACCCTACCCATTTCGGCTTTGTTAAGGGAAGATCATGCCTCCTAAACCTGGTGGACTTCTTTGAGACAGTTACCAAGGTTATAGACGAGGGAAAGGTGGTTCACACAGCCTACCTAGACCTAGCAAAGGCCTTCGACACCATCCCCTATTCTGTTACTATAGACAAGCTCACCAACCTGAGCATAAACCCTTACGTCACGGGATGGGTTTCCAACTGGCTCATGGACAGAACCCACATGGTAAGAGTTGTGGGAGCTAAGTCTGACTCTAAACCGGTTACAAGTGGCATTCCCCAGGGCTCAGTCCTAGGATCCCTCCTGTTCGGCATATACTTCTCAGAGGGACAGGCAAGCACAGGAGGTCTATGGCTGACCAAGTTCGCAGAAAACTGCAAACTAGGGGCTATAATTGACTCTCCAGCTGACACAGACATCCTCCAGAAGGGTCTCACTGAGACAGATACCTGGTGTCAAAACCATGGCCTCAAGCTAAATGCCAAAAAGTGCATAGTCATCCCCTTTGGAAAAAACAAAGTACCCACAAACTACTACATAGGTGGTAGCCCCCTAAATACGGAAAATGTAATAAGGGATCTGGGGACCCAAGTAGATAGTAATCTCTCCTTTGATAATCACATTGTCAGTGGTTAGAAAATCCTTCTGTGTGGCCCACCTAATCACAAAGGGGTTTGCATCCAGATCAAAAGAGGTCACTGTGCCCCCATCACTTATCAGACCCATAATAGAGTACAACGCCCCATTTAGGATGTACCTTACAAAGCACCTGCAAAAGCTGGAAAGACCACAGAAGTACCTCACCAAGAGGATCACTGGCCTTAAACAGATGCCCTATGGAGCTCGGCTGAGTAACTCCAGCTGTACTCGGTTGCATACTGCCTACTCAGAGGTGATCTATGCCTGACATACAAGGCCATGTCCAACCCAAAATTGATGAGCATGCTCCACCTAAAGAAAACCATATCCCCTCGAGACACACACTCTAGGGATCTAAACCTCACCACAACAATAAATAGGATGTGCTGGAGAGAGAGATTCCTGTCCCAGAGACTTCCCATGCACTGGAACAAGATTCCAATCTGCACTAGGCAGAGCTCCTCACTAATACTCTTCAAGAGAAACCTTGACGAGTGGATGGGAAATAAAGTTTACGTCGGGGATCACTTCAATGGCTCTGCTGGACAGAGGCACAGGGAACTAATCTAAGGGGGCGGCGAAAGCCAACACTTTCCGGCTAGCCTTATAAATGCCTTCGGGCAGATAGCCTAGTACCTACCTATGAACCTATTAAGCTTCACACACACAGTCAACCAACTTAAGAATAATAATTAACTTGTTGCTTCCATCTTTCTTGATATGTCCAAAGCTTCTGACACAGTGTCCCATCAATTGCTCCTTCAAGAACTCTCCTTACTAAACATTAGCCAGCCTGCACACACATCGTTCCAAAGTTACTTATCTGAACAAAAGCAGTCTGTTAAATGGCACTTTGAACTCTCCTCTCTACTACCCATCTCAGTTTGAGTGCCACAAGGATCTATCCTAGGCCCTCGCCTCTTCTCTATCTTTACCAACTATTGACATAAAGCTACTCAAATTGCCAATATTATTCAGTATGCAGATGACTCTACTCTAATCTGCTCTGCACCATCCCTCTGACTACTCCAAGATGCAACTCAGAAGTCCTTTACTTCCATAGAAACCTGGATCTCCAAACATCAACTTATCCTTAATCCAAGTAAAACTAAATTACTGATCTTTTCCAACTGAAAATCCCACCAGCATCTATCCTCCTGTCTTATTTTCTTTTCGAATAACACCGTAATTGAACCTCTTTCTCACACAAAACTGTTTGGTGTAACTATAGACACAGTCTTAAAATTAGATAAACGCCTAGCAGAAGTAATTAAAAAAAACACATTGCAAACTAGGCTCCTTATACGGAGTTAAGCCTTACCTCACAGACTCCACCAGGCAATCTATAGCTAGAACCCAATTACTATATACTCTTCTGTATGCTTCATCTATATTTACTAACCTAAAGAAAACAGACTTAGCTAAGTTTGAATCTTGCTATAACAAAATTGCTAAATTTGCAACTAACTCTCCATTTAGATCTCATCACTGTATTGCTCTTCATCAACTGAATTGGCTTCAGCTGCCAAATCTGTTAAACTTCATCCAACTATCTGCTGCCCATTCCATGTTATACCAACCCAAAAAATGTCCATCTCTCCAACTACTACAACCACAGACCAGTAATAAAAACTTAAGATCCTCTAACAAACTTCTGCTTAATGTTACAAACTCAAACCATAGCTTTGGTGACTCACTCTACTCTTATCACATTGCCAAGATATGGAACGATATACCTCAGGAAATCACCTTAAAGCCTACTTTTTCAACTCATGGCTTTGCGACTATGCTAATCCTGGATGACTTCATCCCTCTTTCTCCTCTCTTGTTTTTCTCTTCCTACTAATACAGTCAGATGCATAACCTTTTTATCTCTCCACCACCTGCTCCTGTCTAGTTTCCCCTTATTATCCCTTTCCCTCTCCCTGTTACTATCACCACTCATCACTTTATTCTTTATCTTTTCCGTCTCTTGCTTGTCCTTATCGATACTTTCAATCTTGCTTCTTTCTATGTTCCGTCACCATCACTTTCACTCTTATTTCTGTGTCATGCAATTGCTGAATGTAGCTACCATAGTTGTTCTCTGTCATGTTATTGTTGTAGTTACTCCCGTTGCACTAATGTATTATTATGTAAAATGTTAATTTTTTTGTTTGTAATGTGGAGCTTTTCTCCATGGGCTTCCACTGAAAATGGACTACTTGTCCAGTCGAACTTTCCCAGTAAACAAAATTGATTTTATTTATTTGACATTTAAGTTCCTAACACAACTCTACTGCCTTCTGCATAATATTCACTGCTGCATTCACCATTTCTGGGAAGACCCCCACATCATAATGACTCATGGGTGGTGGGACAGCCAATTCTGCAATTTCCTCTTGATCGTTCAGGAAGGGGGAAGGAAGGGTGGGATGCAAGAATGAAGGCAAGATCATGGACAACAAACATGGAACGTTATGGTAAGTATATAACTTCTTTACGTTATGTTGTCCTATCTCGCCTTTGTTCTTGCTGGTTGGGACAGCATCCCCAGCACCTTCTTTCTTGGGTGGCTCAAGGGAATAAACTCTTCAGAACAGTGAAACCAAAGGATGCCCTGTTCCGGGAGGCCACATCTACTTTGTAATGAGTGACAAAGGTATGTGGGTTGATCCATGTAGCAGCAGCGCAGACTGAATCCAAAGAGAGTCTAGCTTGAAAGGCAGTGGACATGGACACAGCTCTAGCTGAATGTCCCCTGATTTTTCCTGGCAGCTGCTTATTCTGAGAACTATAGACATAAGTGATGGTATCTGTAAGCCATTTCGACAAGGTGACCTTTGAAACTGAAGTACCTTTCCTACTTTCTAAAAAAGACACAAAGTTGGTCCGATCTTCTAAATTCTTTGGTCCTATGTAAGTAAAAACATAGCTGTCTATGTACATCCAACTGGTGAAGCTTGTACTCTGCCTTGTTGCCATGATTAGGGAAAAATACGGGCAACTCGACAAGACTGATTCAGATTGGCCTCAGAGCAAAGGGAAACTCTGTCTTTGTGAAAAATCAGATGGGGGGACGGATAGACGAAGCTTGGAGTTCTGAAACTCTCCTAGCAGAGGTAATGGCTATCAAGAAAATTGTCTTCCAAGTCAGAGGAGGCTGGTTCGAATGGGGGAAGAGTCAAGGACGATAACACCAAATTAAGGTCCAACAGGAGTGGTGGTTCCCTTAAAGGCAGTCTTAACAGGAAAGTGCCCCTGAGAAAAGCTTTGCATAGTTTATGGGACATTACAATAGAACCCATATCTCCTACATGATAGATATGTCAAACAATTGTACTCGCATCGTGGCTGCCGCTGCACCTTGATTAAAAGTTTCTGTTAAAAATTCCAGGACAGCAGATATAGGAGCTGTAAAGGGATCTATGTGGTTTTTGTCAGCCCAACAAGAAAATTTTTTCCATTTGCTTGCATAGAGTTTCCTGGTTGTATTCTTGTGCCATGAAAGCAGAATGTGTTGCATTGCCGGGGATAGTTCTGGAAGCCTGGCTAGGATGGGAAGTGGAGTAGCCAAGCTGCCAACTTGAGACTTTGAAGCGAGGGGTGGAGCGTTCCTGACTGATGAGTCAGAGGATCCAGTACTGGGTCCAGAATCCAATGCTCCTCTTGAAGATGGGGCAAAAGAAAGGGGAACCATTTCTGACGAGGTCAATAAGGAGCAATGAGAATTAGCCTGCAACTCAACAACCTGGCTTTCTGGAGAACCTTGGGGATTAATAGAAATGGGGGAAAGGCATATACAAGTCCTGGGGGCCAATCGTAAGTGCATCCCTTGGTGACTCCCCTGGAGGGGGAATTAGGGCAAAGTAGCTGCTGCATTTGGAATTGATGGGTGTAGCAAAAAGGTCACAGCAAGGCTGGCCCCACTTGCGAAAAATGTGGTTCGCAACTTCCTGATTCAGGGACCACTCGTGAGGCATAAGAATAGCTCTGCTCAGCTTGTCTGCTATGACATTGAATTTCCCTGGAATGTGTGTTGCAGTCAGAAAGCGTTGAGAAGAAATCGCCCATTGCCAAACTCTTTGAGCCTCCTGACAGAGGGGATATGATCTGACTCCCCCTTGTTTGTTGATGTACCACACCACTGACATGTTGTCTGTTTGTAATGCAAGAGTCCCTACTGGAAGAGAGTCCTGGAATGCTTGCAACACCAGAAGCACCGCCCTCAGCTCCAAGACATTGATGTGCAAGTGGTACTCGTGTTCCTGCCAGATCCCTTGGACAGTCTGTCCCAGATAATGCCCCCCCCACTCTATCTGGGAAGCATCTGTGATCACTGTAGCTACAGGCTGGGGGAGAACAAATGGTCTGCCTATCGTTACCTGAGTGGACTGAAGTCAGCATTGTAAGTCCCTCTTGCAGGTATTCGTAATGAGAATCTTGTGCGACATGGGCAACTCCTGCATGGACCACTGAGTGAAGAGTAGCCATTGTACTATTCTCATATGAAGACGTGCCAGTGGAACTTGTGTTACTGCAGCTGCCACTGAACCCAGGACCTTGAGGACAAATGTTGCTTGCACTTTTTTCTTCCTGAGCAATATCAACACTTGACAGCGTAACGTTTGAACTCTTTCATCTGGAAGTTTTGCCACCATGTCTTTTGTGTTTAAGTCTGCCCCTATAAAGGTAATATGCTGTGATGGCAACAAGGCAGATTTTCTTAAATTTATAGTAATCCCATTTCTGAGCAGAGATGAATGGTGGTGTCTCTTGTCCTGGTTAGTAGATGCTCGGTGGTGGCGGTCAAGAGCCAGTCATCTAAGTATGGAAACAACCAAAATCCTTGACGCCTCAGGTGAGCTGTAACTATTGCCATGCATTTGGTACACACTCTGGGGGCTGTAGTGAGACCAAAGGGCAGAGCTCTGAATTGGTAATGACTGGCTCCCAGCCGGAAGTGTAAATATCTTCTGGATCGCCTGTCCATCTTGATGTGGTAGTAAGCATCCTGAAGATCTATGGAGCACATCCAATTGTCTTGACCCAGAAAGGGGAGTATAGACTGCAGTGTTACCATCCGGAATTTCGTTTTCTTCACTGACTTGTTCAGTCTGCTGAGATCCAAAATTGGTCTCCAGTCCCCTGTCTTTTTTGGAACTAGAAAGAACCTTGAGTAAATTCCAGATCCTATTTAGTCTGTAGGAACTTTTGGGATGACTTTTGTTTCTAGCAATCTGTGAATTTCTAGGGTTGCTTGATCCCTTTGACTGGGTGGTATGTCTGGGATAGATTTTGATGGAAGAAAGGAATGTTATATCCCCTGGATATGATGGACTGTACCCATTTGTCTTGAGTCAAGTCTAGCCAGGCTTTTGGGTACAGTGGTAATCTTCCCTAGACTGCCTTTAGAGGTGGACAGATGGGCTTCCTTTCAGGAGCGTTGGAAGGGTTGACCCGAGAACCTATCCCTGTCACCCTGGTTCTGCGGACCCCCTCTGCCACGAGGTCGGCATCTTCCTTTATTTCCCCCTCTTCCCCTAGGGGAAAAATTACCATGAGCATCTGGTAAGGCTCCCTTGGATTTCCGGAATGACATTTTCCTGCTCTTCTGACCTTTGGGATAAGTTCTAGTAGGGGTGGAAAAACGTAATCCCACGGCAGAGTCTTGCCATCCTGCTCGCTCCTGGTGAGAGTATCTTTTACTTTTGGCCCTAACAAGGATGAGCCATCAAACGGAGCGTCAATAAAGGAAGACTTAAAGGGTTCAGCAAACTCACAAAGATGCATCCAGGAATATCTCCTCAGAGCTATTCCTGTGCCTACTGCCATACTCGCTCCATCGGCCGCAAAAGAAATGAGGTGCATGGAGGAGTTAGTAATGGAAGTTATGTCGCAAACTGAGAGTTTATCTTGCCAGACACTCCCTGGCTGTAGCATCTTGTGGGGTATCTCCTAGCTCCTTGAGGAGATCCCTCTGAAGACGAGTGAAAAGGGGTACGTAATTCAGCAATCGAAGGGTAAAGGCCGCTGATGAAAACATACGCTTCCCGTATCTGTCCATCGTTCGAGACTCTTTATTCAGCGGATGGACAGATGCAGAAGTCTTGGCTAATTCCTTCTTGGTGGCTGCCGCCACCACCATAGCATCTACTGGGACACCTTTTGGCAAAAAAACAGTTTATCCCCTGGGGCTGTGATAAATTTGTTGGGCCTCCTTGGAACAGGCTCCTTCGACTCTGGAGAGCTCCACACCTCTCGACTGACTACCCCCAGGAGCTGGTTGAAAGGCAAAGACACCCAAGAGGTGGCAGGTCGAGAACTAAAATGCCTCCAGGTATACAGACTCATCTTCAGAAGGGGAAAGGGTTTTCCAGCCACCTCTCTGTTTCAGGACCTCTACGATGTTTGAAAAGGAGACATCTTCAGAGGGTGACTTTGGGGACCCTTCTGAATCCTCTAAGTCAGTATCCGATGTGACAGACTCAGGGGAGTCTATATGTTTCCTCTTGCACGTTCTCTTCCGAGGGACCTCCTCGGGGGAATGCTCTGGGGAGGTTTCAGAAGAAATGGTATCGCCCAATGGGGGGTTCCCGGGGCATTGGTTCTCTACTCTGGGGTTGGAGGGGTGGTGTAGAGGTTGACACTGGATCCTTGGGGGGAAGAGTAGCTGGAGCCAAGCGTGGAGTAGACTCAAGAGGACAGCACGCTCCTCATCACCTTGAAGGCACCATGATCATGGGCCGAAACAGCCTCCCGCTCCGAGGAGCCAGATCATCTCCCTGCACCAAGGAGGATGGCTCAGAGGCCAATGTGGGTGCCGAACTGACTTGCGCCGAAGCCCCGAGTGAGAGAGTCGGATCCGACAAGGGACCAGTTCGACTCTCCCCCCGGAACTGATTGAGTCCTGGCCCCCAGACCCTTCCATGGATGACAACATAGATGCGGTTGGAGCAGAGATCGGCTCCGAAACGCCAGGAATGGTTTTCAGATCCAAAGGTTCCACCACTATGACTTCCAGTCACCCTGATTCCAAACTCGGCTGAGTTGGAGGAGGAACCGAAGGTAAACAAGCTATTGAAGTCGGCTCCATGACCATCTGGGGTGGACAGAATGTTGGGCAAGGCCGGTGTACAGAGTAACCTTCTAGCCACCCATTCCACATCATCATCCAAGAGGCTCCTGGATGATCGAGAGGAATGGAAAGACTTGTGGCTACCTGCCACCAATTGTAGCAAAGCAGATTGTGGCACCAAACAAATCTGGTCCAGGGACAGTGACCAGCTCCTTTTTCAACTGCTCAATGGTTCCAACACTACCCTTGGAACTGATGTAGCTTTTTCCTTCTTGGAACCGACAAGAAATTGGATTTTCCAAATCTCTTCGACGGCTCAGAAACCGGAGCCGAAGAAATTGTGGGTGATTTGCCTGGAGGTTTGGAGGCCTGAGTCCCTTCAAGAGCTGAATCAAAGGACCCATTCAACAAACCCCTAAGAATGAGCTTATTCTTCTGCTCCTGCAGGACCCTTGAGCTAAACCCATGACAGATCGAACAGGAATCCTAGAGGTGGACAGCACCTAAGCAGTACACACAACAGGTATGACCGTCAGTGACATTTTTTGTCTGCACGAGTCACATTTTTTTAATCCTGACTGTTTAATCTCCTTTGACATCCTGACTATAACAGACTAATACACTTAAAGGCAGTAACATAATTAGCTTACCACAAAACACTATTAATATAACCAACTAGCAAATAATTAACAATCAGGAGAATAAACAAACTTTTTTTTTTTTTTTGAGGAGAATTGAGAGTTGAAGAAAGTTAGAGGAGGGTCTCTAACTTAAACGACGCACTCCTCCAACTGAGGAGACGCCTCTAATTTAAACAGCAAAGGGGGGGGTAGCCCTCTAACTAAAACGGGCAAAGGAGAGAAAGGAAGGCAATCCTCTAACTTAAATGGATTCCTCAGGAGGTAGCGCTAGATAGTAGGCCTAACAGAAGGACGACAGCCAAGTTAAAGTCAAGAGGGGAGACTGAAATTACTTTCTGAGAAAAAGAGGCACACAAGACAAGGTAATATCAAACAGGTATCCTATAGTAAATTTTTGCTAATAAGGTAACTAATATATATTGAAAAAAGGAGTTCACTTAGCTTGAGCCAGCGAAAAGCAATCCCGAAGCTGCAAGCGGCAAACGAGATCTGGGGAACCACTAGGCATATTGGGATAGGTTATAGCCTCGAGCCAGTGAAAGCTCTCAAGCGTTAGTATGCAGCAGAGTTGGAACAGATGCTCGGTTCTGAACCCAACCAGAAAAAATGAAGGCAAGATAGGACAACATAACATTGTTTGTTAGATATGATTTCCTTGTGTTTGTTTTCTTAGCCTCCTCCATTACATGCAGCATGTCTCTCGAAAGCAAGTGCATTTCAGTGAGGAGTCAGCCTTAGTTCTGAGGATGGGGCATTTTAAGCACCACTTCTGTGTCAAGATGTCACTTGGGGAGATAAAAGAACCAGTACCAATGGAAAAAAAGGAGGCTATTAACAGCATTTTTGGTCCCACATCCTTCATCTTCAGTAATACCCTGGGGATTAGGGGTACTGGAGGGAAGAAATCAGACGTGCATGGGATGGAGAAGGCATCTATCTTCCTGGCTCCTGGAGCTACTGTTCTGCAGCCGAACATCCTGAGATGCCTGTTCTTAGGGGAAGCAAATAGACTACTTCAGGCACATGCCAGCTGTGGAGATCCAGAAACGCATCTCTGCTCAAAACCCCCTCATGGGGATTCTGACTATGACATGCTCAGCCTTTATGCCAGAACACCTCCTCCGGTGGTGGAATGCAAAATACCTTGGGGTCAGTCCTGACACTTTTCAAGCTAGAACTGCCAGTCAGCAATGTATGTAAGAGTGGGTGTCTCCTTGTCTGATGTCGTACCACATCACTGTGGTGCTATGCGAGAATATGCTGCATGCCCTTTAACCAAATCTACTGGAATGCTTTTAGGGCTAGAACTACAGCCATCATCTCTAACATTTATGTGCTTTTTTTCTCATACTGTTGTCCCAGAAGCAATGGATCCTTAGAATCCCCACAAACCCCCAAGCTACATCTAAGAAGTCTGTGGTGAAATTTGGAGTCCCCCTGGACTGAAGTGCACCTATCATTTCCACCATAAGATCATCTTTTGACACAGAGCAAAACAAACAATGTGGCATCTACAGTCTGAGAATGTTGATGCCATCTTAATGAGATATGACTGCAGTTTCTTCATACAGAGTCTTACTAGGAGTTCCATCAAAATGTAGAATCCTGTATAGCCCAGGATCCCGAAAAATTGCCTCATTATGACAAAATCCTTTCCAAACAGTTTACAGGGAGTGGGACAGAGGAACCTGTCTACAGGCAGGAATGATTTCTGCTGTTGTGTGTCCTACAAGGCTCTCAAGCAAACTACATTTTTTGCAAGGATCTGATGACACTTTGGGAGGATGTGGAAGAGACTGCGCTCCTTAAAACATGTTATGGTAAACTGAACATCTTCAGAGACACGTCACCTGACACTGTCTGAATTGTGCAGTCATCCAGGTAAGACCAGATATGCACACCCTTGGTCCTGCAAAAAGCAATTACTGGAGACGGGCATTTTGTGAACACCCAAGGTGCTGTAGACAAGCCAAAAGGCAAGAAGGTAAACTGGTAGTGCCCACACTTTGAATCTTGGAAGCCTTCTAAGTATTTTTACTATGGAAATGTGGAGATGGCCATCCTTTAGATTCAAGGTGACTATAAAGGCATGAGGAATATGCAGAAGGCCTTGTAAGGGGAAGACTCTGAACTTTGGAACTATTAAATGTATATTTAGCTTGAAAGGTCTAGAATGGGTCTTTGGGTATCTTCTTTTCTGGGCACCAGAAACATTCGAGTGGAACCAAGTGCTCTCCACCCTATGGGCACCTTTTCATTCCTCCTATTACAAGCAGGTCATCTAGCATGGATGGAAAATAATCAGCCTGTTTCTTTGAAACAAGATAGATACATGTCAACTTTAGCCTGATCACGAATTGCAATTTGCAACTCTGTCTCAAACTGCTAGGATCCACTGGTCATGGATTATCAGCTTTTCCCATTCCTCTACAGACAGACCTAAGGTGACCTTCTATTTGTAAGAGGGAAGATGGAGCTGTGTACTGGTATAAGGGTAGGGACATTTGGGGAGGGTAGCTTGACAGGACCACAGCTGTTCTTTCGGAGGGCTTCGGCCTTGAAGGCCCACAAGCTTGCCCTTATGTTTTGCTACCACTTTCTTTCTTGTAACTCAGCTTCTTCTCTTTCAGAGATTTGCTCTTTTTACTTTGAGAGAGGCCTAGATTTTGAAGGGTTATTCTTTCTGAATCTTTGAGCTTAGGAATGGAAAAAAAAACACATTGTTGGACCAACTGAATGATCTCTCTCTCTTTTTCCTTCAGCCTTTTGAACACATTCTCAGCAGGGGGGATCCAAAGTAAACCTTGTCTACAGGGGCATTAAGCTTTATTTTTACATGATCTGGCAGGGGCTTTCCCTTCAGTCAGACATTTTTATACATCACTGATCCTGTAGCTACTGCTCCAGTATGATGCATCCAGTGCATCAAAGCCAGACTTTTTGGAATGCTGGCGTACTTGGCCAGACAGCCTGCATAAGTCAAATATGTTCTGGTTTAGGGCCCCATTGCCGATCCCCTTTGCTTCAGTCCTCAGCTTGAACAGGAAGAACTCCTGGATAAGCAGACTTGTCTCGCAGTACAGCGTACTGAAGGCCAGGGTAGCATATAGGCAAACTTTGTTTCCTAAGTGGTAGAGAATCCTACTCACCCGGTCATTGGGAATGGAGTTCCCGGATGGAGCCATAGATGATCTCCTGCCGGAATCCAGGAACACCATGGATGGATCAGCAAAAGAAATACTGTAAATGATCCTGTAGGGCTCATGGATCCTAGAGAACCAGTCGGGTATTCTTGAAGTTGGAGTAAGGGACTCTGGCTCCAGTGAGCCACTGATGGATGCATCTTCCAGGACATCTGTGACTGGAGGAACAGAAGATGCTTTTGGTTCTGGCAGGCCCATGAATGTTCAATACCTTAGTGGGACCACAGAGTACCATAGAGAACTTTTTGACCATCTCACTGGAATTCTTCAGTCAGTCTTGCTGGTGGAGAAGCAGAGGATAAGTTGTCCTCTGTGTCTGACTTGTAAAATAAGGGATGCAACATCTACCACCACACACAGGCCAGCCCATCTCTTTCTGGGTCTGAGGTGTCTGATTCCTAGTCTAAGGAGGAATCAAGCCATTTCTTAGAAGGAACCACTGATACTTCTGAAGTTGGATGTCTGGATTTAAGTAGGATCATGAAATCCAAGCCAGCTGCAAATAAGTCTTTGGGGAAAGCTGGAGTATTGGGATGGTCTGGTCTGGGCACCACTCCTTGACAGACATGGCAAGCTAGTAGACAAAAGGTGCTTTACATTTTGGGCCTTGGCTTTTCATGGAGACTAGAGGCCTCAATATGCAGGTGGGTATCAAAGATATCCACTAAGTCTGTGGGAACCAACTCTCAGAACAACAGTGAATGGATGCCACCCTCCACTTCAATGGAAAAAAAAAAATAAAAAATCAACTGCACGTACCCTCAGAGAAAACTCTCAGCCAACAGATGTCGCAGATGATCTGGTATAGGAGGACGTGCTTTAAGTAGACAGTGTGGTGGCCACCAAACAGATTGCACTAAAGGGTTTGGCCAAAATGGTCTGTAAGGATGGGGAGTCAAAAGCATCTCTCTGGTCCTTGTATATGAGACCTAGGAAACCTCTTAGATTCACACAGGTTGTCATCAGTTTCCTATTTATTCTCAGTCAGGCCTTTTTGGGAATGCTTCTACTGTTGGGAATATTCTTGGAGGCTGTGGCTAATGCCACTATCTCATGGGCCCAAGAGCATGCCTTCTTCCAAGTGATAAGAGTCCCAGAAATATTTGGCTCAAAAATGGTTTGTCCTCAGGGTAAGCGTAGGAGCCACAAAGATAACACAGTGGACTACCAAGGATAAGAAATTGTGTATGGATACTATTATGCAAAAAGTCCAGAATTTACAGACAGAAGATATACAAAAAGATTATGAGAGAAATTAGAGGAAAAAAAATACTTGCACAAGAAAAACTGTCAGACGCGTCAAATAAAAACGTGCGTTCATTAATACAACAAATTTATTAAAAAACATTACATAGACCAAGAAACCTTGGTCCGTTGGGGAAAAAAGTGACTGAGGAAGTGCAGAAATTTAAAGAACAAAATCTATAGATTTTTGAAAGGTATAAAAAAGTATGGACATGGGAAAGACAGAGATCTGATGTGGTGCAATATTTATTCAAAGGAGAAAGCCAAATTAATCAATACAAGAAAAGCAGCCACAAAGATATTCGAAGAGAAATACAGCTGGAGACATCCAGATATGGAAAATTTCACAAAACAAAAATTAAGAAAACAAACAAGAAAAGTAGAAAAGAGGATTAGTAATGGAGACGTTAGAGAAACAGAAACTGAGATTATGAATTACCTGCAAAGTGAAGGATTTTAGGGGAGAAAGATCTAACTGATAACATCACAGGAGGACAGAGCAATGGATCCCCAAATTAAGTTGAAGATACTTTGGAGCCTTCCATAGGAAACCAGTACATCAGAGTTCAATTGGAGTTGCACAGCAAGAGAAAGAACAAGAAACTGTGGCAACTTTGACACAGTGAATGCTGTGGAGTGATAGATCCGTGAGTTCCAATATGAAAAGTGGAACGAATGCACAGGATGAAACTGAAGAGAATGTGGCACAGGAAGATGCTCTGGAACTTTCTGTAGAATTCCTGCAGGAAATGGAGAACAAAGAATGTGCCCTCAGTGTAGAAGAAAATGATCCAAGAGAAGAGTTGCTTAACTTAATTGAGATGGATAGACATATTATTTGGGAACTGAAGAATTAACAATAAAACATGAACAAACGTGAATAAAACTTAGGAATATTTTAGAAGACAAATGAATACAGAAAACAACATGGACATCTAGAAACAAAGTCCAAGCTATAAACCAATTTGCTCTTCCTGTCCTACCTTACAGTTCAGGAGTGTCTCACTGGCCCCAAAAGGTGTTGGGTCGGGTTTCATGCTTATCAAATGATTTATAAAAATCAGTGTAGACCAAGACTATATATTCCCCGTTTTGAAGGAGCCTCCTCCAAATTGATTACATGTTCAGATCAGCAATCATAGAACTGGATATATATCTGCTGATCTCAAAAGACCCAAATGTATTGAAAGCTTTAAAACATGAGGATAATAAGTCTAAGATGATGTCCCTGCTTAGTTTAGCAGAACCATATCGGTGTCAAATAGGAACAGAAATCAAACCAGAAAGTAGATAAAGATCAGGCAGCAGCCGAATGTGCCAAAAAACAAAAGAAAGAATATAAGGTGAAGGGCCAGATGAGAAGGTAAGAAATGTGGAAAATGCATAAATATAGTTACAAGTATAGAAAACTCCTGGAACAACCTCATGTTGATTAGGATTAAACGCAGGAATGTTTAAGGAGAGGTGAATTTAAACCAAAAGACAAAAAAGTTAATACTGTTGGCCCAAGATTGTAAACCAATGTGAACATAGTCCACTAAGTCCACTGACCATGTGGGAGAGAAAGACAAATGTAGGTTTTGTAAAACAGAATTGGAAACAGTCACACATCTTGTTGCTGGTTGTGATATATAAATGGCAGAAGGAATGTATACTGAAAGGTATAATAATGTGGCCAGACTGTTGCATTCTGGGATTGTGCAAACATTATAATTCTGAAGTAGCTGAGCCACAAAACATTATAAAAAATGATGAAGTTTATATCACATGGGTTCACCCATTACCAATAGTTAAAAAATAGATGCAAGAAAACCAGATATTGTAGTCCATGAAAAGACAAAAGTAGCATTCATCATTGCCAGAGATGGCCTGTATCTGTCTCACCTGGGCTTCAGGTTTCTGGCAAAGCTCTTGCCTCCCCTATAGTGCCTTTTTTAGGAAAAGTGATGAGGTTAAAACTACCAACATAAAAATTTCAACAAAACACAAATTAAAGGTCATGCTGATAAACACTAAGTCTAAACATGAAACTGCACTCGTTGCAAGCATTCCTAACCCTGGAAAATGCTGACAATGCAGTCACAGAAACCTGGTTCAAAGTTATGGAGAGCACACCCCAGCCTTACCTGGTTACTCATCCTATCATACATTCAGACCCCAAACTGTGGGCAGTAAAGCCAAAGGAGGAGAAGTTTCAATATACATTAAAGACATACACACCTCCAGGCTGGTGAAACAGTATGACGCACATGAGACACTCCAGGTGTAGTTAATCATTAACAAGACCCCTATTCAAATCATAGCTAGCTACCAGCCCCCAAATCTGACTCAGTATGCCCATTCTGCCTATTTGGACCTGTTCGAATCTATCAAGATTCAACCCTTTACCCTGATCCTGGGTGACTAACTTCCCAAACACAGACTGGAAGAACTACCCATGCCAGAACACAAATGCTCAGAGATTCCTTGACTTTGTCAATGGAAATAACTTGGAACAGCTAGTCGATACCCCCACAAGAGGTGATAATATCTTGGACTTGGTATTAACCAACATGAGTAACCACTGCAGCATCCCTGTAGTATCATCCTCCCTGTTAAGACCAGACTATAAAGCGGTCACTTTCAAATTCACCATCTCCCCTAACCCCCCCCCCCCCCAAGCTAGTATCACACATAAAAACTTCTCCAAAGCTGATTGCAGCCTCCTGAGGGATAGTATAAACAGATTCACAGCCCCCTTCCCCTCTGTAGGAACTGGCACCAATATCCTAAACTACACCAAAGCACTATACACACATTTATATAGAAGCATGGAATCAGGAATACCCGGACAGGACTAAATCATCCTCCGCAAGGGAGAGTAAACCTGTCTGGTGGACATCTGCAATAAATGAACTCTATTTTTTTAATTAACAGCCCTCATTCAGTTCCACATCTTAATACATTAGTTTCTATTGATATCAGTTATTTAAGAATTTTTCATTATTTTGTTGCTCTTTTTAATTTCTGTATCACATTTTTTGGATATCTAGCCTGGTTCTTTTTTTTGGTTTTCTAGCCCTATCCCTCTACTCAGTTTTATACAGACTCCTCAGAGGTGACCTCTGTCTGGCATACAAGGTGATCCTGGATCCCACCTTGATGGGACTGCTGCATATCCACAAGTCAAGCTCCACTTGAGTAACTCGCAAGCGTGGCCTCAACCTGGTCTGTGACATCAACAAGACTTGTTGGCGGGACAGATGTGTCGCAGAGACTCCCCCATCTCTGAAATAGACTCCCTTCTCCACATCAAGTAGAGTACCTCTTTACCCCTTTTTAAGCACAACCTGGATAACTGGATGGGAAACAGAAAATATACCCCTGGAATTCCACCTGTGCCCTGCTGGACAGAGGCATCGGGTGCTGATTTGTCTAAACATGGGCTAAACTCTTGGCTAGGCTTATAACGGCCTCGGGGCCAATACCCTAGTAGACTGAAATTGCTACACCCGGTGACTACAATGTCTTACGTACAGAGAGACACAAAGTCATAAAATATCAGAATTTGCAGCCAGAGATGAGGCAATATGGAAAAAGGATACCCAGAGAGTCCTAATAGTAGTAAGAGCAATGGGTCTTATTAAAAAAAAAAAAAAAAAAAAAATACAATTGTACTTAAATATATTACCATAAAAGCAACTCTGTATGAATTACAGAAGTCATTACTGGAACATTGTGTGTGCTGCAAAGAGCAGTTCTGGCTAACAACAAAGACAGAAACAATACTAATTTCATGAACTTTAATTGTACTTTGACTTAGGAATGGGGTCCATTCCTGTCATGGTATTAGAAACCCAAAAGACTTGGGAGAAATTAAAAAGGGCTAAACCTAGCATGATGTAGACAATGACCTACATTAAGCTACCGGGGCTAAGCAAAAAAAAAAAAAAATAAATACATAAGGTACTAGCTATGTAAAGTCCTTGCTGTGATTTACTTGCCGTACTCTACATAATTATTCTGCTTATGAGAAACTACAGTGTCATGGTCACCATCACTATTGGAAATTTACAGAAATTCAGCAAAAAGCAATAGTGGAATTAGAAAAAAAAATACCCTTGGAGACGTCCAGGATAAATGCACACTGACCAACAGGAACCAAGAAACAAGAGCCAGTGTTATTGCCAGCTAGAGTAAAATTCAGTTACAGGCTACTAAGTACACATCCTGGACACCTGTAAAAAAGAAACTAAGAGGGCTTGAAAGAAAATCGATTAGAAAAGGTGAAGACAAAAATACTGACTAGGAGGAATACTGCAGCTGTTTAGCAAAAAGCATTTCAAGCTCCAGCTTTGGTGCAAGACAGGGCTTCTGGTAATCTACAGGAAAAAAATATGTCAAATGTGCTCAGAGCTGATTAACACAAAAGAAACACTGAATCAGTATATCAACACAAATAACAAATGGCTGGAAAAAAGTGAAAGGAGCTTCAGACAGATATTCAGATGAGATGACAAAACTGCAAAATCAGAGGTCAAAATGAAGAAATGGCTGGCTGAATTACTTGCGACTTCATGCAATTTGTAAATATCTTAAAGTCTCTGTTTATTTCTCATCTCTGTATGTATTTGTAACTCTTGCAAATTTTAACTTGCTTGTATAAAGACTTTACTTATGTGTATGTTATCCGAAGATTTTCTCCCCGGACCTCCATTGAAAATAGGTTCATTCTGACCCAGTCAGACCTTCCCATTGAACAAATGTCAAACAAATACATAAATAAAATAAATTAATAATTGCAAACATTATACATAACTTATAATCTACCCAATCATTGGTAGGGAGGGTGGCCTAATGGTTAAGGTGTTTGCCTTACAAACACAAGGTGCAGGTTCGAGTCTCACAAGGGATAATTGGTTAGACTTAAAATGGCTCGCAAGGGCAGTTAGCTTAATACTAATCTATGAACCTATGAAACTAATGAACCAATCAAACATTACATAGCTCATTTAACTCCTGCCTTCTTTTAAACCTCATTCCTCCGCTGTATGTATTTGTTCCCACAATTCCCATTTTTTCTACATAATTTGCAACTACCCTTTTCTAAAGATCCCAATTCCAGTTGTTTTATCTCTGTTACTATACTCACTACTTCCAGTATAGCTGGTTTAGACTGATTTCCATTTACTAGTACTTGCTTTTTTGGCAGTCACCATAATTAGACTCCGCAAAGCCTTACTATGTCTAGGCAATTCCGATTTTGTACCACAGCTCAGAAGAATCATTTTCTTATTTACACCAATTGGCTTACCCAGTATCTCTGACAGAGCAGTCTGCAGGGAATCTTTACAGTCTGACCACTCATTACATACACTCCCAGAAAATATATTCCCAATGACCGCTTTCTTCCTCATCACACCTCTAACATTTGCTGTCTACCTAAGGAAAAATTTGTTGGAGTCTACTTTATTTATTTATTGATATTTGTTGACCAGGAAAAACTGGGTCAGAAACCCATTTTCAGCAGAGGCCTGGGAAGAAAGGCTCCAGCACTTACAAATAAGTACCAGCAGTTAATAACAGAAAAAAGTGGGTAAGACATAATTAATCACATTTCAGACAAATTCTACGATTATATATAGCTGTAGGATACATACATTAGGATCTATTTTTTTTAAGAGGAGAGGTGGTAGATTCAGATAGTAGATTCAAAGAGCTCATCAAATAGTTAAAAGGGTAGTGATTATAGTAATGGAAGAATAGGTTATTAGGCTTTAATGAGATAGGTTACACAGAGAAATAACAGAAGGATTCAGTTAATTTCCATTGGAGGGATGCGGTTAATTTCTATTTGAGGGGTGCTGTACTATATGCTGAGGATTTTGTGGGATGAGCAATAACGGACTAATTTGGTAAGGTGTTAGAGGGAGGGTGAAGAAGAGTGGAGAGAGTTCATTCTGACCCAGTTTTATTCTTGGGGTATAGAAAAAAACTACGTAAACATTTACAAGCAAATATCCTAAATCTTCTAGATCTTGTTGCATATTTGAGACACATGCACATATCCTCCCATTGTTTCTTTGTGAATTGCTTATCCAATCTCTCTTCCCAATCCTTTCTAACTGCCTCCGATTGATTCTTATATTTATCATGCAGTATATTTTATATGCCCTACTAATTATTCTTTTTTTAACAGCAGCTTCTGTTCTAGATTCTACTAAAACCTCTACCAGTGTTGGTCTTTCATTTAGGACCCCCCCCCCCTATTTCTTTCTCTTTCCTATACGGATATCAATCCTTGATAGGGAATGCAATCTCTAACCTGCAGTCCAAATAAATTCTTGGTGGCTTCCCATTCTATTACCTTTCCCTCTCTAGTTATTTGCTCCCAGTACCTTGGTTCCTTTGCCAGTTTTCTCCAATACATTCCAGATCCCTCTGCCTACTGTCTGTATCCCTAATTGCAGTTATCCCTATCAGTTGAATTTCCTTTCTCTAGTCCCATGTTAGCTTAGTTCTTAGAATACTTTCTGCTACTTTATGAATATAATATTCTGCATGATTATTATTTTCCTTAAAGATCTGCATTCAAAATCAGTCTCTCCTTGTTTCTTGCACTCCTACCCCCCACCCCCATTTCAGCATCATCCCTTACCACTTTGAATTATAGGTTTCTGCCTGTGTTATGTATAGGAGCCTTAACGATGTAGCTCTGAAATACCCCTTCAGAAATGAGCATGTGAATTCAGGATTGACTTTCAGAAGAATATCAGGGATACAAAAAAGGCGGAGTAAGTACTGTGCTTTTCCTTTGCCCCTGCCATATAGAACAGGCAGGAATAATGATTTCTTACCATAATGGTGTCACTTTCCATATTAACTTTGGAATGTGAATGGTCTCACTGGTATAGACAAAAATGAAAGAACACAATTATTTCAAGAAATGTACACTGCAAATAGCAATGCTACAGGAGACAAATTTGGAAAGAACTGAGCATGCAAATTTGATATGGAAAAGACTTCAGGATGGATATTCAGCAGAATATTACAGAAAAAATAAAAGAGGAGTACTTATTTTAAATTGCTAGGGGAGCTCCAGTACTGATAGAAGAGGAAGAAAAGATAATAATGGCAGATTTGTAGTAGTGAGGGGATACTGGCAAGGGAGGAGGATTATGCTGGCACAATTATATTCCACCTAAAACTGCTATTATGGAGCTTAAAACAATTTTGGGAGAAATAATCAGCTTTCAGCAAGGAATATTACTTATAGGTAGAGACTGGAATTTGATTTGCAACAATGAGGATGTATCTGAGAGGCCTAGAAGGGAAAATGTAAGAAAATAGGGTAGATTTCAGAGGACATTTATTAAAGTATTGGTTATAAAAGACAAATCCAGCAGTATGAATTCAGAGAATTTACATATTATTCCCCATGGTAAAATAACTGGGGTAGACTTGACAGAAAAAGAAGTTGTGTACTCACCATAACGTTCCATCTGAGTAGTTGTACTTCATTTGTTTTCGACCTGTGAGGTTTCAGATCCACATCGGATCTGACACGGCCGCATTTTCCAGCTATGGATACAAGCTCCAGACTCTTCCCATACCCATAATGCCCCCGTCTCCCCTCTCCCTTCAGATTGAGTTTGCTGCCTAAAAGGTATCATATACCCAATCCAATATCACCTTATCATAACAGGATCTCCATGACACTCCAAGTCCTGGACAGAGTCAGGAGTCATACAACTTTATACAAAGCTAAACACAGCCTGCATCCATGATAAGGTCAGGGGTAAGGGGAGGATGCTGAAGACAAGTTAAGTACAACTACTCAGATGGAAAGTTATGGTGAGTTCATAACTTCTTTATCTGAAGTAGTTTACTTCATCTGATCTTCAACCTGTGGGACAGAGTCCCTAGCTACCATAAATTCCTGGGTGGCCCTCATGGAAGAATATTCTGGAGCATCGCAGAGCCAGAGGATGTTCTATTCTGAGACACAATATCCAACTTGTAATGAGAAATGAAGGTAAGAGATGAGGACCAAGTAGCTGCCAAGCAGATATCATCCCAAGACCCCTTAGACCAGAAGGCAGCTGACGTAGCCAAAGATCGGGTGGAATGTGCCTTCACTTGTCCTGGCAGGGACCTACCTTTCACCTTGTAAGCTCGAGCAATGCACAAGGAAATCCATTGAACAACTGTTACCTTGGAAACTAGTTTGCCTAAAAAAGGTTTAACATAAGACATGAATAGCTGATCAGATTTGCGGAAACGGTTTTGTCCTATGTAAATAAATTCTCAGTTGTTTCCGATCATCAAGAAGATGCAACTTGTATTCCCCTTTGTTCTGGAAGCTGGGGAAGAAAACTGGTAAATTTATTGTCTGGTTAATATTGGCTTCAGAGACCACATTAGGAAGAAAGGGTGGATTAGTATGCAATGACACTCTATCCTTGTGAAAGATCATGTAAGGCACCTTAACAGAAAGAGCTTGAAGCTTTGATACTATTCTGGCCGAGGTAATGGCCACCAAGAAAGCAGTTTTTCATGTCAAAAACTGTAGATAAACCAATGCTGCAGGTTCGAAGGGTGTAAAAATCAATGCCTATAACACTAAAGTAAGATCCCACGGAGCCGTAGGGTCCTTAACCAGAGGTCTAAGCAGAAAGGTCCCCGTAAGGAAGGTCATATTCACCCCCACATGGAAATTAGAGATAGCTGCCATTTGTACCTTAACTGTGGAAGAACTAGCACCCTGATGGAAGATGCTGACCAAAAATTCTAAGACTGCTGAAAGAGGAGTCGTGAAAGGATCCAAAGCCTGCTGAGTGGCCCATATGAAAAAATGTCTCTAATTACTATGATGCACCTTTCTGATGGAGGATTTGTGAGCCACCACCAAAGATGACTTTACTGGGGATGACAAACCGGGAGTTCTGATAATCATGGGAACCGGAGCAGCCAAGCCATGAGCTTCAGACTGTCCAGATCTGGGTGAGGGATCCCTGAGGGATGAGAAAGAAGATCCAGAACTGGATCCAACGTCCATGGAGGAACAACTAGGTGAGACCACAGTGAGGGGAACCAAACCTGGTGAGGCCAGAATGGGGCTATGAGGATAACTGTGCTCCCCAGTCTTTAAGCTTTCTGAAGAAACTTGGACATAAGTGGAAGTGGAGTATAAGCATAGAGGAGACCGGGAGGCCAAGCATGAATCAGTGCGTCTCTGGGGACTTCCCCCTCTGGGGGGTTCAGAGCGAAAAACTTGATGCATTTCAAGTTGGTAGGCTGACCCCACTTTAGAAAGATCTGTTCCGTTACTGAAGGATTCAGAGATCACTCGTAAGGCATCAGGATTGATCTGCTGAGCCTGTCCTCTAGAATGTTGGATTGCCCTGGAATGTACATTGCTACTAGAAAGTGGCTGGTGGATATCACCCATTCCCACACACTCATGGCTTCTCGACAGAGGGGATAAGATCTGGTTCCCCCTTGTTTGATGTAGCAGACTACGGACATTGTCTGTCTGAATAGCAATAGTCCTTAGAGGAAGATGGGCATGAAGTGCCTGCAATGCCAGAAGAACCGCCCTCATCTCTAGAACACTGATATGCAACTCAGTCTCGGAGGGGGACCACGTGCCTTGGACCATCCTTCTCGAGCAGTGCCCCACCACCCTAGCTAGGAGATTTCCATGGTCACTATGGTTTTGGGAAAAACAGGGTGAAAGGAAAGGAATGTCCCTTGAGGATATCCGGAGATTGAATCCACCCCTGAATGGAGTCCCTGCATGCCCTCGAGATTCTCACTGGAAAGGTGAGAGGAAGGTCTAACAGGGACCACTGGACAGCAAGTGTCCACTAAAGAACTCTCATATAAAGGGAAGCCAATGGCAGGAGACTGTGGTCACCATAGAACCTAATGGCCTGAGCACTGCTGCATCTGTGGGGACTTGATAATGAAGGATTTATAAGATATGCAATCTTACACTACGTATCATGTGTAGAGTTAGAAAAACCCTCATTTGAAGAGTGTCCAAACTTGCCTGAATAAAGTTCAGACTCTGGACCGGCTCTAGAGAAGATTTGTTCAGACTGATGGTAATACCCAGATTGTTCACTAACTGGATGAAGTAATCCCTGGCCTGACACAGTAGATGCTCTGAGGGGGCAGCAAAGAGCTAATCGTCCAGGTATGGAAAGACCTGAATACCCTGAAGCCTCAGGTGAGCCGCTACAACTGCCATCACTTTGGTAAACACCCTGGGGGCTGTGGTGAGACCAAAGGAAAGGGCTCTGAACTGGTAGTGATTGGCTCCCAGCCGGAAGTGAAGAAACCTCCAGGAGCGCCTGTCCATTTTGACATGGTAGCATGCATCCTAGAGATTGACTGAGCACATCCAGTCTGTGGCCTGCAGAAAGGGCAGGATAGACTGAAGCGTGACCATCCAGAATTTTGTCTTGGTTACTGACAGGTTCAATGTGGACAGATCCAAGATGGGTGTGAGGTCCCCTGTTTTCTTTGGCACTAAAAAGAACCTGGAGTAAATGCCGGATCCGGACTGGTCTGGGGGGACTGGTTGGATGACTAATTTCTTCAGCAGCTTTCCTATTTCTAGCGCTGCCTCCTCCCATTGTGTGGGTGGTACGTCAGGGAGGAGTTTGTTCAGACGAGGATGTTCCTGGAATGGAATGAAATATCCTCTGGATATGATTTGCAACAACCAGTGATCTTTCATAATGGACTCCCATGCCTTCGGGTGTAGCAACAGGCGACCCCCGACTGCCTCCAGAGATGAGCAGTCGGACAACCCCTCAGGGCTGCTGCCTAGGTCCCTCCAAAAACATTCTCGGGACCTGAAATTCCTAGAACCCCCTCTGCCTCTCAGGTGGTGGCTGTTCTGACCCCCCCCCCTGCCTCTGGGGGACAGAGAATCCTGAGCATCCCGGGAAAATACCTGAGACTTCTGGAACCACATCTTCTTCATTCCTCAGTGATTCCTGGAAAAGGAACTCTGAAAAGAGGAGAAGCGGATCCTGATGGCAGACAGTATCTTCCCATCCTTCTCGCTCTGGACCAGAGTCTTTTTCACAGACTTCCCGAAGAAGGAAGAACCATCATAAGGGATGTTGGTGAAAGACACCTTGAAGGGCTCTGAAAATTGATACAACCGGAGCCAAGCATGACGCCTGACAGCAACGCCTGTTCTGGCCACCCTTGTGGCCCCCTCTGTAGCATGAGAGAGCTGTCGCATGGACGTGTTGGCAACCGCTTTTAGAGTGGCCATTCTGAAGAATGTCTTTTTGTCCTCCGCCGAAATGGACTCTGGGGTAGACTCTGATTTCCTTCACTAGATCTCTCTGGAGTCTAATGACATGTGCCATACAGTTCAGTGCCCTCACTGAGAAGGTCGCTGAAGCATATACTCGCGTCCCAAAATGGTCCATCGCTCTTGATTCTCGATCAGGGGGATGAACCATGTAGTTCTCCTGAATGAGCTCCTTCTTGGTGGCATCCACCATCACTGCATCTGCCGGGGACCCTTTGCTCCAATGTGTCCTGTTTGACGGGGGACTCAATACTTTGTCGGGGCACTTAGGGATGGGGTCTATGGTGTCCTACTCCTTCCATGCTCTAGATGTTATCAAATCCACGAGTGAATCAGCAGGAGGGGACACCCAAGAGGTAGATGAGGCCAAGCCAAATGCCTCCAGGAACACTGACTCATCTGATGTCGGTTTGCGGGCTGACCGCCCCCCCTCTGGCGAAGGAGCTGCATGATGTCTCCAAAGGACACCTGTGTAGGGATCAGAGAGGATTTGGTCATGTTGATGGTTAATCCTAATAGTGTAGCCAGACTGAGGAAATAATCCCTGCATGAACAAAGTAGATGCCTTGTTGGGGCCGTAAGGAGCCAGTCGTCCAGGTATGGAAAGACCTGAATTCCCTTGAGTCTCAGGTGGGCCACTATTATCGCCAGGACTTTGGGGAACACCCTGGGGGCTGAGGTGAGGCCGAAGGGGAGGGCCCTGAATTGAAAGTGACTGGCTCCCAGCTGGAAGCGGAGAAACCTCCTGGAACGCCTGTCCACTAGAATGTGATAGTACGCATCCTTGAGGTCTATGGAGCACATCCAGTCATCCTCCCGCAATAAGGGGAGGACGGATTGCAACGTGACCATTCGGAACATTTCTTTGGGTACCGCCAGGTTTAGGAGAGAGAGGTCGAGGATGGACCTCAAGTCCCCCATCTTTTTTGGCACCAGAAAGAACCTGGAGTGAAACCCTGATCCGATTTGATCTGGGGGGATGGGCTGGATGGCTCTTTTTTGCAGAAGCTGCTGAATTTCTGCAGCAGCCGCCTCCCTCTGACTGGGTGGTACGTCGGGGAGGCCTCTGATTCTGGGGGTTACGATAAAGGGAATTTAGTAACCTCTGGATATAATACGAAGCACCCAGCGATCCGTTGTTATGGACTCCCACATTGCTAGGTGCCTCGAAAAATGCCCCCCGACTGCCTCCAGAGTGGAGCAGCCGGGTAACCCCTCAGTGGTTCTGTGTGGGCCTCTCAGAGAATGGTTCTCTGGACCCAAAATTCCTGGGACCCCCTCTGCCTCTGGGGCGGCGTCCTCCCTGTCCTCCTCTGCCATGAGAGGACTGGCTGTCCTGAGCAGACTGGGATTGATGCGATTTTCGGAACCACATCTTCTTCTGACCCTTTTGGTTCTTGGAAAAGGACCTCTGGGGCGCAGAGAAGCGGACTCTGATGGCAGACGAAGTCTTCCAGTCTTTCTCACTCTGGACAAGAGTGTCGCGAACGGTTTTGCCAAACAGTGCAGAACCATCAAAAGGGGCATTCGTGAATGACGCCTTAAAGGGTTCCGAGAAGTCACAGTGACGGAGCCAGGCCTGTCTCCTCATGACAAGCCCAACTCCGCCTGCTCTAGCGGCTCCCTCCGTAGCATGAGACAACAGCCGCATAGAGGTGTTAGAAATAGAGCGGAGGGTGGCCATTCAGGAGGAGTACAGATCCTTGTCTCCCTCCGACATGGACCCTGGGGGGAAGCAGCGTATTCCTTAATTAGATCCCGCTGCATCCGAATAACATGTGCCATGTAGTTCAAGGCCCTCATAGAGAAGGTCGCTGAACTGAAGGCCCGCTTCCCAAGACGGTCCATCGCGCGAGACTCCTTGCTCGGAGGATGAACCGTGGGGCTCTCCTGAGCCAACTCTTTCTTGGTGGCTGCAGCCACCAACATGGCATCCACAGGGGGACCACAGCTCCAGTGTGATCTCTCTGCAGGGGGGCTCAAAATTTTGTCCGGGTGCTTGGGGATTGGCTCTACGGTGTCCGGTTCCTTCCAAGCCCTAGTGGATATGAGATCCACCAAGGGGTCGGGTGGAGGGGACACCCAAGAGGCAGATGGTCCTGCCTCAAATGCCTCAAGGAATACGGACTCATCAGAGGAAGCCTTGGGGGCAGACCACCCACCCCTGATTTTGAGCATTTCCATGATGTCTCCGAAGGAGACATCCTCGGGGGGTGACCTAGGGGAGCCTTCCCCTTCATCTAAGTCCGTATCTTCGGTGAGACTCTCAGGGGAGTCTATGTGCCTCCTCTTGCACTTTGCCTTGTGAGGAACCTCCTCGGGGGGGCTGTCTGAGGAGTCCTCACGGGCTGTATCTTGTTCCACTGGAACTCCTAGAGGCGTTGAGGTAGGCTGCCCCGAGGGCCGGATGACGGAGCCAGGACCAGATGAGAAGGAGTGCGGGAGGGAGCCGAAGCCAGGACCGGAGGCCTGGAAGCACTCGACAGTGCCCTTTCCACCGCAGCAAAAGCGGAGGGGGAGCCGCTCTCTGACGGATCCGAGACCCGACTCCCACTCGGATCCGAAGTGGGGATCGGACCCGGCGCCGAGAACGTCGGATCCGAGGGACCAGTGTGCTCCGACCGGGACGGAGCCAAAAGCACACCGAATCCCTCGGATCCGAAGCTCGGCCCACGGCTCTGAGAGGTCGGATCCGACAAACACGAGGGAGCCATCGGAGCCGACGTGCCCAGCACGGTCGGCTCCGACCCAAGCCCGGATCCAACGTGGCTCGGCTCAGAGCGCTCCAAACCCGGAATGCGGGTCGGAGAAGGAGCAATAGGGGTGAAAAAAGGGGTCGAGCTCCCCCCCCAGAGGGGGGGAGGCAAGAGCACTCCCATCTGCATCTGGGCCTGGATGAATCTCATCATCCGGTCCATGTCCGCATCTGACATGCTAAAGGTGGACCTCGAAGAGGCCACCGAGGCCGACCTGGAGTGCCGCCTCGATGACCACGACGGGGAACGGGTCACCTCCTCCTCGGGTCCCGGGGAGAAACAAGGGGATCGGATCCGAGGAGGAGGAGACCGAGAAGACCTGGACGGAGAAGCCCTCTTGGCGGGCGGGGCCGATGAAGAGTCCTCGGCCCGCCGCTTAAGGTGCTTCTCCCTCCGCTTCTCTTTCCTGGACTCCCTATCCTCCGGAGCCGAAGCGGGAGGTTGAGTCGCGGTCGGAGGAAGGGGAGGCAGGAGTGACCGCTACCGGGGGGGTAGCGGTCACCGAAGTACCGGAGGCCGAAGCAGAGTCTGGGGGTAAAAGGCCCGCCAGAACCAGCTTCGACCTCCGATCCTTAAGTGCCCTGGGGTTGAACGCCGCGCAAATCGTGCAACCCGAAGAGAGGTGTTCAACCCCAAGGCACCTAACGCACTGAGTGTGGCCATCAGCCGGTGAAAGCTTGTGACCACACTCGGTGCATTTAGAAAAAATGGCTTTAGGGGCCTCTGACATAACTAAAGTAAAGCACACTCACTAGGCCCTTACACTCAAGACACACACACACGCTACGACCAGCGGGGAGGGAGGAAAAATTTAAATTAAAATTTAAGCTAAGTAAGCTAAAAATAAGAAGTTTTAGCGTTAAGGGTAAACCTAACATGCACACACAACCACTCAATCAGAATAAGAAGAAAAAACTTTTTTTTTTTTTTTCCTCACAAAATCACCAAGAACTCTGGAATCTAGCTGTTGCTTGAAGAGCGGCAAACTAGATCTGAGGTCAGTCAGGGTAGGCAGGGGATTATGGGTAAGGGGAGAAGCTAGGAGCACGGATCTATGCTGTGGTAGAAGATGCCGGCTCGGATCCGAGATCGGATCCGTATCCCAAAAGTTGCTGACAAATGAAGTCCCTACTTCAGATCCCCTTTTGTAAGATAAGATTTGTCCTGGGGGGCCGTCATGTATTTATTTGGCTTATGAGGGACTGGTTCCACTGTATCGGGCGTTTCCCAAGCCCTCCGGGCTATTAGATCCATGAGATCGTCAAATGGCGGAGTCACGCAGGAAGTAGAAGGTTGAGTCCCAAATGCCTTCAGCAATACCGATTCATCCACAGAAGGGGTAAGGGTTTGCCAGTCTCCCCTTTGTTTCAGGATTTCCAAAATGTCTGCAAACGAGACATCCTCAGAGGGGGACCGTGGGGACCCTTATGTTTCATCTAAATCGGTGTCAGATGTGAGAGATTCCTGGGGGGAATCTATGTGCCTCCTCTTGCACAATCGTTTCCTCAGAACATCCTCAGCGGGAGCTTCTGGGGATGCATCTGAGGAATCAGAGTCGCCCTGTGGGGACTTCTGAGGCATTGGGTCTCGACGCTTGGTAGGAGCCAAAGGCACAGAAGCAGAACGCGGACCTTTTGGGGAAGAAGAAGATACTGATGAAGTATGTGTCTGATCAGACAAGACCTTCCTCATGATGTCAAAGGCATCGGTGCCCCGACCCAAAGATCCGACCCGATCCGAAAAAGGTGGTCGTTTCTCCGGAATCGGAACCACGGGCTCCGACACAGAGGACGGATCCGAACTGATCTGAGCAGAGTCACCGAGGGGAAGAGTCGGAACCGATATCTCGGTTCGACTGTCCCCCCCCCGGAACCTAGGAAAGATCTTCGGCTCAGAGACTCTCCGGCTGGTTCCGAAGGAGTCGAGGTCAACGGAGCCGATAGCACTACTGGAGGCTTCGGCACCGAGGGCTCTACAATCATCGGTTCTTCGATTCCTAGCTCCGATGACTCGACGGGTCTCGGAGGAGGAAGTGTTGAGGGAACAGGAATAGTCTCAAGTTTCGAAACCAGCTGGGACAAAACCTCGATTAGTTTGGACAAAGCCGAGTTCTCCATAAGCTTCTGTACCACTCGGTCCACATCGGAGTCGGAAAGGGGCCTCGAAGAACGGGTCGAAGGGATCGAAGCAGTCACCGAGCGAAGGATAGCAGACGGTGGTACCTCTGACACCGGCTCCAAGACCTGAGCCTCGGTCAGAGATAAATGCTTGACACCTGGCACCGAGGTCATAGGAGCCGGCGTCCGAATCTGAAAAGAGGTGCTCGGAGCCGATGACTTGGGCTCCGACACTCTTGAAGACTTCGACCCCTTCGAAGACTTGGATACCTGTTCAGCCTTGCCCAGGGCCTTTTGAAAATCGGGTTTAAGCAACCCTCTGTCAACCAACTTCCTGCGTCTTTCCAGCATGACCCTCCCACTGAAGGAATGACAAATGGAACAGTCTTCCTGCAAGTGGAGAGGGCCAAGACAGTAGACGCAGGATGAGTGGTTGTCAGTAATGGACATCTTCTGTCCACACTGACACCTTTTAAAGCCAGATTTGGCTTTCTCTGACATTTTTGAAAAAGTCCAAAAAACACAGCACACTTAAGAAAAACACTATATAACACTAAGTGTAATAATTTCAAAAGTTTGGAATAATAAACAACAGTTTAAATCTAACCTAATATATATATAAAAATTCAAAACACACAGCACACTATGATATATATATATATATATATATATATATATATATATATATATATATATATATATTGAATAAGAGAGAGAGAGTTAAGGCAAAAAATATTTAAAGTACTGTCAATCCTGACAGAAAAAACCCCTAGGCCTTAACTAGAAAAAATTAAACTAACTAATCTAGTCTAAATACAGTCACAAAAAAACACCTATACTATATTATTTATTTAAACACTAAGAAATAAAGTACAGTTTTGTACCTACCATAAATGTAGATGTTCGAGGATCCACATTGCTGCAGTCCTAACCATTGGGTAGTCCGCTGTCCAGTCGGCCCGAATACCAAAGTATATGGCTGACGTCGGTCAAGGCGCATTAGACTGACGTCAGTACGTCAGGGTACTAATGCGCATGACCGACGCCATATCTTCAGTCTTTTCTTGCCCCAGATGTCAGAAGACCCTAAAAAGACAAGGCCCAAACCAAAATACCAAAAAGCCCTGCACCAAACTTATATACAATATATATATATATATATATACATATGTACAACAATATACAGCAACTCACACCACCACCCCTAAACACAGAGGGGAAGGCGGGAGGGTAAATTGGACTGCAGCAATGTGGATCCTCGAACATCTACATTTATGGTAGGTACAAAACTGTACTATGTTCTTCATTCCACATTGCTGCAGTCCTAACCATTGGGTAGAATCCCAAAGCAGAGGTAAGGGAGGCTGGCAAATCATAAAGAAGCAGGAGCTGCCAACATGCCTTGCAAAATGGCTGTGGCAAAACCAGCCCTAGATTTAGAGTAGAGAGGTAGGTGGTAATGCTTAGAGAAAGTATGCACTGAACTCAAGTAGCTGCCTCTAAAATATCCTTAGTTGCCACCCCCCTTAGAAATGCTGTTGAAGTGGCAGTAGCCCTAGTGGAATGAGGCCTAATCCCAGCTGGAATCTCCTTGCCATGATGGGAATAACAGAATGAAATGCAAAACCCAATCCACTTAGAAATAGTTTGCTTAGACACAGGCTTGCCCTGAGAACTCAAAGCAAAAGAAACAAACAACTGCTGCGACTGCCTGAAATCCTTAGTCCTGCTTAAATAATAACGCAACTGCCTATGTACATCTAAAGTGTGCAAAATCTTTTCCCCTTTATTTTGGGGATCTGCACAGAAAGTAGGCAAATGAATAGTTTGGTTTAAAGCCACACTAGAAACCACCTTAGGCATAAAGGAAGGATTAGTACGTAATGATACCCTATCCTTATGGAAAATCAGAAAGGGCTCTACTGCCATAAGGGCCTGCAACTCAGAAACCCTTCTTGCAGAAGTAATAGCCAACAAAAAAGCAGTCTTCCATGTCAAATATTTTAAATCAGCAGTACCCGCAGGCTCAAAAGGTTGTAGAGTAAGTTTTTCCAACACAAAATTGAGATCCCAAGCAGGAGTAGGAGCTCTACGTGGGGGTCTTATATTCTTTGCCCCTCTGAGAAACTGCTTGAACAAAGGATGCGAAAACAATGGTGGGTCACAATCATAGTGAGCTGAAATTGCTGCAGCATGAATCTTAATGGAAGAGAAGGACAAACCTTTGTCCAGTAACTCAGTAAGATATTGAAGAGCCACACTCAAATTAGGCTCAGAAATCTCCAAATTCCTTGCTGCACTCCAAAATAAAAATCTCTTCCATTTTTCTGCATACACTTTCCTTGTACTAGGTCTTCTAGCTTCCATAATCACATTTAAAACTTGTTGAGGAAGTTGAGACCGGCTGTCTCTCAAAACAGAATATGCCATGCTGTTAGATGAAGAGAACGAAGCTTGACATTGAGCAGGTGGCCTTCTTTCTGAGACAAAAGGTGTGGAATCAAGGGTAAAGGCCATGGAGGCTTCTTTACTAGACTCCGCAGTAATGGGTACCAGTGCTGCCGAGGCCAATCTGGAGCTATTAAAATCATCCTTGGCTTGTCTTGTCTGACCTTTAGAAGCACCTTTGGAAGAAGAGGCAGAGGTGGAAACGCATACACATGAAGATTTTTCCAACTGAAAGAAAGAGCATCCACTTTCCAAGCTGTGTGATGTAACCTCTTTGTGCAAAACTTTGGCAGCTGGTGGTTCAGTGGAGAAGCGAACAGATCTATGTCTGGAGTTCCCCAGGACACTGTCAACCTTTGAAATACATGAAGATCCAGTTTCCACTCGTGGGGATCCATGATTTGTCTGCTTAACACATCTGCTAAGGAGTTCTGTGCTCCCGGCAGAAACCTTGCCTGAAGAGTTAGTTGCAAGCTGAGCGCAGTCTCCCATAAAATCATTGCTTGCCTGCATAGAGGATAAGAATGTGTTCCCCCTTGTTTGTTGATGTACCACATGACAGTTGTGTTGTCTGTTAGAATCAACACCTGCCCTGGAAGAAGTAACTCCTTGAAAGCCATTAATGCAAACTGGACTGCTAACATCTCCTTCATATTGATATGTAGATGCTGTAGTCTGGCAGGCCACTTGTCTTGTATCCACTTTCCATTTAGATGAGCTCCCCAAGCAATGTCCGAGGCATCTGTCGTTAAAATCTGACTCGCCTCTGGCGGGTCACAGAGAGTCCCTTGTTTAGGTGACATTCCTGAGCCCACCACAAAAATTCTTTTTGAAGGCAAGGTATTATTTGAATGACAGTGTCCAAATCCTGGCAGTGCTGTGTCCATACATTTTGAGATACCATTGCAGCTTCCTCATATGCAGTTTGGCATTGGGAAGCACCAGAATACAAGATGCCATGAACCCTAATGCTTGAAGGACTGTCCTTGCAGTCAGCACGGACTGATGAGATAGTTGATGGAAGTAAAGTGATAGATTCTTTTGTTTGTCCGGGGTTAAAAGGCCATCTGGGCTGCTGTATTCAGTCTCACACCCAGAAAGCACATGTCTTGAGAGGGTACTAGACTGGACTTTATTTCGTTCACAGAATACCCTAGGCATCTTAGCACTGCTATAACATATTCCAGATGCTGTAGAAGGTCTTCCTTTTCTTGAGCCAGAATCAGGCAGTCGTCCAAGTAAGGATAGATTTGAATTCCTTTTAGCCGGAAGTAAGCTATCACTGGAGCCAGAACCTTTGTGAATACTCTGGGCAGTAGATAAGCCAAAGGGCAATGCAGAGAACTGATAATGAGAATTTCCAGCTCGAAAACGCAGATACTTCCTGCAACTTAGTCTTATAGGCACATGAAGGTAAGCTTCCTTGAGATCTAAAGTTACCATCCAGTGGTCTTTGCCCAGTAGAGGTAAAAGCTGTTGTAACGTCAACATCTTGAACTTGGGAATGTCCAGATAAGTGTTGAGGATAGATAAATCCAAAATTGGTCTCCACGTGTTCCCCTTCTTTGGTACTAGGAACAAGCGGGAATAAAATCCTAGGCCCCTTTCTGATACAGGGACTGGCTGAATGGCCCCTATTTGGAGTAACAGAGAAATTTGCTTGTGAGCCTCTTTCCTTTGTGTAGGAGGAACTTCTGGCATGCCCTTGAAAGGGGCAATGTATGGAAATAAAACCTGTAACCGTGGTGAATGATATCCAACACCCATCTGTCTTGAGTAATTAAATCCCAATTTTCTTTGAAAAGAGACAGTCTTCCTCCCAAAGGAGCTGCCAGACGAGAATCTACTGGCAGCTGAAAAGGCAGGTCATTGGGTCTGTTTACGAAAGGACTGACCCCTGCCCTCACCAGAAGTCTGAGCAGGTGAACTCCTGTTCTAGGCCTAAAAGAACCTTGAGCTCTGCCCCTACCACGTCTAGACCTACCCCTAGACTGGGAATCATAAGCAGGATATGTCCATCCCTTAGTAGGCCAATTTCTACTAAACTTCGTGGCTGCACCTGCAAAAATCTTTAACAGTTTGCATAGACTTAGCTTTGTCCTCCATTTTCTTCAGAACTGCTTCCACAGGCGAACCAAACAACACATCAGACTGTAAAGGAGCATCCAAAATCCTTGTCTTAACATGCTCAGCTAAATTCTGATCCCTCAACCAGGCATGCCTGCGAAGAACAGAACTAGTGGCAGCCACCCTCGAGGAGGCCTGCACAGCATCAAAACCACATTGCAAAGAATGCTTACCCACTTGTTCAGACACATGAAGTAAATCCAGCAACTCTTTACACTCTATACCTTCCGCCAAAGCATCCACCTTAGATTTCAATTGTGAAAGGAGATAATTTTGATATTTTAGCATGTGAAACTGACAATTCAACGCTCTCATGGCTAGAGTGGAAGAAGTATACACTTTCTTTCCCCACCTATCCAAAGCCCTTGCCTCTTTATCAGTGGGAACAGGATTTTTAACTACAGAAGCTTTAACACCTTTAGGCCCCTGAGAAACAGTTTCTGGGTCCGCCCTAGGACTCTTAAACAAATACTTATGAGCTTCGGGCACCCTATAGTACCTATCAGGTTTAACAGGAGCAGGAGGCAAAGAGTCAGGGTTCAGGGAAGCCTCTGCAAAAACATCTTCCACCACATTCAACACAGGAGGTATAGCTAAGGGCCTATGTTGTGGTAAAAATAAGAATTCCCTAAGCCTTTTCCTGGAATCAGAGTAATCTTGGCCTTCCCATTTAAAGTGTTCCCTCATGGAATGCAGAGTCTCTGAAAATGAGAAATCCTCAGGAGGAGAAGCTGTAGGTGTGGAATCATCCACATCAGAATCAGAATAAGGAGGAAAGTCCTGTAAGTCTTCCGCAGAAGACTCCGAAGCCTCTGAATACTGTTCCAAACTCTCAAACTCAGGTTCCACCCTAGGCCTCTTATCAGGAGGGGGCATAGAGCCTCTAATCATAGTAATTAAATCTTCTGCCATTTTAAGCATATGTTTCTTAGGCACATAACCTGAAGTGCTAGGAGAAACCCCCACTGTAGCTGGCCTACCTCTCAAAGAAGTTTTAGAAACAGTAGGAGAAGCTCTAACTATCTTGGGAACAGAGGGAAGAACAGTTACCTGAGAAGCCCCCTCAGCCTGGCCTACCTCCTGAGAGGGCACATCCTGTAACAGTAAAGTTTCTGCCTGAGACTCCAAAGAAACTCCTGGCAAAACCTCTAGCTCCGCAGAGCCTTCTAAAGAACCGACGTCCGGGACTGCGGTTCATCAACCCTAGGCTTCGCTGTTTTGTCTTTGCGCTTCTTAGACGAAGCGGGCGTCGGAGCATCCGACGGCATTTTGTAATTACAACGCTTCCCAAACACTAACCTGGCACAGTCTAACCTTCTCTTAATAGTGCGTTTGTTAAATCTAGCACAAGAGCGGCAACCAACAACGTCGTGCTCAGGCCCTAAACAAGGTATACACAGAGTATGGTAATCCCTATGAGGTATCTGTTTCCCACAAGAAATACAGTTATTCACTTTTCTGACATCCGGTTAAATACTGAGGCAAGAAAAAACCAAAATGCTCCCCAACGGGGTACTTAGCCAACTTTGATTCGGTCTGAAACTCCGGCTTCGGAAATATTTCAGAACGCCAACCTGCACTCGCAAAAACTGCTTCTGCATCGGACCATGCGGCAAAAAAGACTGAAGATATGGCGTCGGTCATGCGCATTAGTACCCTGACGTACTGACGTCAGTCTAATGCGCCTTGACCGACGTCAGCCATATACTTTGGTATTCGGGCCGACTGGACAGCGGACTACCCAATGGTTAGGACTGCAGCAATGTGGAATGAAGAACATCTATAAATCTATAAAGAAAAAGAGAAATATATATCAAGAATATAGAAAAATTATACTGGCCCGAGCCTCTCATATGCGATCTGCTGCTAGCGGCAAAGTAGATCTGAGGGTTAGCACCTGAGGATCATGGGATATTACTGTGCCTCGATCTTTCTCAAAGATGCGGAGGTAGTGATGCGGCTGACTCGGAGCCGAGGATCGGCTCCGAACCAGTGTGTAAGAACAAACGGCGAGATTGAACAATTTCACATGATCTGGTTAAGAAGTAATAAGAATTATTTAGAGGGGCTGGCAAAACGTATTACAAAATAAGGGGAAACAAACTCACAGAACAAGAAAAGATGGAACTGCAACAGTGCTAATGAGAAAATAAGGGGGTGCCTGCCTAATGTACAAGAGTTTAGAAAGATTGCTGTTCAGCAACTGTTTTTTGATAACTCCACAGTACAAAACTTTTGGCACAACAACTTAGGCAACAGAAAATAGAAAGGGTTATTGCCAAATGTAGGAGAGCCTGTAACAAGAAAATGTAAACAGATTCTGTACAGGTATTAAAGATATTTCTGAAATGTTATGAAAATTTGTATAAAGCAGAGAAGTGGGGAAATCAAGGAAAAGCACAAACAGAAATATGTATGGAAGAATTAAATCTGCCAAGGTTAGAGGTAGATGAGGCTCAACAACTAACAGTTAAGATATGAGTAATGAGAGAAAAATGGTGATCCTATGTCTCTAATGCAAACAGGTAACCTGGAAATGGTTCATCTCTCTGGCCAATGCGTACACTTATCAGGGGTATCATAACTTGTCAGAGATTTGGGGAGCATGGCTAGGCTTAAAAAGGCCCTTGTGGTCATTAGCATAGTAAACACCTATGAACGCATTGGCCAGAGAGGGATGGGAGGGTAGCCTAATGTTTAAGGTGTTTGCCTTACAAACACAAGGTGCAGGGTTTGAGTCTCACAAGGGATAATTGGCTAAGCTTAAAATGGCTCGCAAGGGCAGTTAGCTTAGTACTAATCTATGAATCTATGAATCTAAACCTAATCATACAAGGTCACTAGGCTAACAGCCCTAGGGGCCTTATAAGCCTAGCCAAGTTCAACCCATGTTCCCAAGGGTGTCTAGTGCAAGGAGACACTAAAATCAGCACTACTGCCCTCTGTCCAAGAGGGACACAAGTGGAACCCCTGGGGCTGAATTTCCAGTTACCCATCCAGTCATCCAAATTATGCTTAATTTTGCCTATGGTCCCTCAGATATCCTGAATCTGATGTTGTCGAAATGTATAACCAATCTGCAGGAAAGTTTCCATGAATAGACAGTATTTCTGATGGATGTTGGGAAGGTAGGAGGGAAGAAAGTGATAAAGATCTGAATGTTTTGTTTAACCATATTTTAAAAGGAGGGGAAGCCCCAACGTCTTGGAAAAAAGCTATGGTGGCTGTAATAAATTAAGACTGTGAAAACCCATCTGATCCAGCTTCATACAGGTCTATTTGTGTTTCTATAATGGCTAAATGAATGGCAAAGGTGATACCAAAACGGATACTAAAAGAATGGCCAAAGGTGATAACAGAATTGATAAGATATGGATCAATGTGGTTTTGTGAAGGGATGTCAAACATTTGACAACATTAACAGAACAATGATGATCCACAGGGAAGCAGAATGTAACAAAATAATGCTGCTGTTGCTGGGTCTTAATGCAGAGCAAGCATTCAACAGACAAAGCTGGCATTTTGTGAGTAGGCAATGGAAGCATTTGCATTTCCTGATACAACAATAAGCTTAACTAGAAGGATATCTGAGGGACCACAGGCAAAAATCAAAGTGGGAGGGTTCCTCTCTGATAACTTGTGTCTGAACAGAGGAACCAGGCAGGGTTGTCCTCTTTCCCCCTTTGTTATTTACATTATATTTAAAGTCACTGACAAAGAAAATAAGGGACTCGGAAATTTAAGGATATAACTGGTATGGTGTTTAAGAAAAGTTGTCTTTATTTGCAGAAGACATTGTTTTGTACCTAATGGAACCAGAAAAGTACATCTCAGTGTTATGGAATATTCTGAGATGGTTTCAGGTTTTTTGGGATATAAAATTAATGAAGATAAAAGCAAAGGCTGTAGCTGTAAACTATGTACCCACACATGAATTGGTCATGGGGACATGGAAAAAAATTAAGTATTTAGGAGTATGGATTAAAAAGGATTCAGTTATGGCTGCTAAGGATATGTGGGAAGAGACATAAGATAATACAAAAACACTAAGAAACTGGAAGCTCTTGCCTGTGGATATGGATAGCAAGGTACAAGCAGTAAAAATGTTTTAGTCACTTTACTTTTATACACAGGTCATGCATACTTTAATCAACCAGAAGAGGAGTTGTACATAATAATTAATACAGTTGAGGGGTTTTATTTGGGAAGGGAAAAGGGTCAAGTGGTATAACTTGATCCTCCCAATAAAACAAGGAGGTTTAGGATTACCCGATTTGCAGGGACATTTTGGAGCTACACAGTTAAGGCTCTTATGCATAACACAAGCAGAAAGCTATAATTCAGAGTGGAAAGGGATGATGATGAAGCAAAGGGATAATAAAATAAATGGGGAAAGAATGAGGTTCTGGTCACAGATCATTAAAGAGAATCTCAACAGTTATACAGAACAGTATAGTCATAAAGTAGCACAAAGTATACGAAGAACTAAGCCAACAAGGGAATGGATAATTCTACCGGTAGGGATAACTGTAATTAGGGGTATAGGGAACAGACAAGAGGGGCTGGACTCTACTGGAGGAAAACGGCAAAAGAAGCAAAGTACTGAGAAAATAATTAGAAAAGGAACGTTAATAGAAAGGGAAGAAATATAATGGGAAGAAGCCAAGAAAACATTTGAATTGCAAGCTAGTGATTGCCTTCCAAAATCAGGGATTGCTATCATAGTATAGACAAAGAAAAAGGAATGAGTGAATCGTAAATGAAAGATCGGCACTGGTTGAATTTCTGCTCGACTCTAGAACAGAAGCTGCTGTTAAAAATGGATAATTAGTAGCGCATATAAAATATTGCACAACAGCTATAGGAATCAAACAGAAAAGGTCAGAAAAGATTGGGAAGAGAGATTTGATATGCAATTCCAAAGAAATAATGGGGGGGCATGTGCACATCTCCCAAATATGCAACAAAATCTAGAAAATTTAGGATTTTCACCTGGAAGTCTTTGCATAGATACTTTTATACTCCAAATAATTTTTCCTTAGGTAGATGGCAAATGTTGGAGGTGTGATGGTGAAGACAGGTAACTGGGAACACGTTTTGGAAGTGTAATGAGTTGGCAGACTTTAAAAATTCCATACAGAGTACTCTGTCAGGAATACTGGACAAGAAAAGGAGTGTAACTAAGGAAATTATTTACATTTAATTCTGGTGGCTGCCAAAAAACAGTTACTAGACAGTGGAAATTAAAACCTAACCCATTTAAACTTGAAGTAGTACATATTGCAACAGACATAAAAGAACAAGAAGAGGAATCTTTAGAAAAGGGTAGGAGTAAATCACAAAGAAAAAAAAAAGGAAATTCTGGAAACAATGCATGCAGAAAAATGTCTGGAGGAATGAGGTTTAAGAGAAGGCAATAATTTAATAATTTATGTAACTGTATACCCCATTAGGTTTGTAAATATGAACTTGTTAACATGGTTTGATTACTTTTAAATAAATGTAAGTTTGTCTATGTCACAAGTGATAATTCAAGAAAGGTGTAAAGAACAGACTACCCCCTTTGGGGAACTTATTCGAAATCCCTGAACGCAAGCCACCATGCCAGAGAGAAAATGCGTTCACCAGGTAAAGATACATAGACTCCAAGCAAGAAAAATCTGAAGAGGGTGTAGCCAATGCCCTGAGCGAAAGGGAGTCAGTCGAAGCAAAAGCAGCAAAGACAAAGCTCTGGAAGTTCAGCCAGTGCATTGGGCTTCTGCAGGCAGGAATCCCAGGCATGACGGCTACGGCAGTGGATATTACAAACATCACTGAGTGCACACACGTTCCTATGCACTGTACACTACAGTTAGTGTCGACTAGTACTCACCATTTCACCTACAACTGCTATCAGACTACTCAATGCACCTACCGATCTGTTCTATAATGAGATGATTTCTCAGGAGATTTGTGCCCTTCCAATCTCATGTCATACACCTTTATTACTCAATATATTTTGCAAAATACAACCTTCTTATAACATCTGTACTTCCAAGTTATCTCCACTTTTCTTCTCTTCTAGGGTATCTTTATACTTAGACCAGGCATTTCTTGGTGCACTTCTATGAAATGTCTTCTCAATCTGCTCGTTTTCATGAAGTTACAACCTTTAGAAATAAGCCTAGTATTTCAACTAAGGCATTACAAAGAACGTGAAAGTTATGTATATACCATAAACAAAAGTTAGGTACATATCTTAACATTAGGTCTGCTTGAATAATTTGGGCTTTGTTAAACGGTGGAACTTATTTTATTTCCATGTGTTTACCAAGAAAATTTGACTGGGCCATTCAAAACCCCTTTTCAGCAGAGGCTTAGGGAGAAAAGTTCCACAATAATTTCCAAACAAATAGTAACAGATATTCCCAGAGAATTTATGGCACTCAGCAATGTAAAGTACAGTTGTGTACACTTACCAGAAATATAGATGTTCGAGTGTATTCACTGTTGCAGTCATTACCATTTGGGTAATCTGCTGGCAGGTTGCCCTCAGTCGGCCTGAATAACAAAGTCTTGGGTCCTGCGTCGGTTGCAATCTCCTCTTCCATGACACCAGGTCGTCAGAGGTATAAAACATGCATGACGCCATTTTATTCAGTTTTTCTTGCCCCAGATGTCAGGTGCCCCCAAATGGGGAGAAAAACACACTCTATGTGTATATATACATATATATATATATATATATATATCTATATATATATATATATATAAACAAAAAATATATAAATGCACTTTTAGAAACAAACTTTACCTTCAACTAAAAGCAAATACACAACAAAGGCTTTTGAGTATAGTGAAGGAAAGAAAAGGTATAGAAAGGGGGATGGTGGGTGGGTAACCTGGACTGCAACAGTGAATACCCTCGAACATCTACATTTATGGTAAGTGTACACAACTGTACTACGTTCTTTGTGTTTCACTGTTGCAGTCATTACATTTGGGTAGAATCCCAAAGCTATGGATGGGAGGATGGAACTAAACAACATTAGGAGCGGCTATAAGGCCCTGCAGAACTGCAGTGGCAAAGCCTGCCCTGGATTTGGAGAAGAGAGGCAAATGATAATGCTTTGTGAAGGTATGAACAGAACTCCAAGTAGCAGCCTCTAGAATGTCTTTGGTTGGAACCCCTCTGAGAAAAGCTGCTGAAGTAGAGGCAGCCCTGGTGGAATGTGATCTGATCCCCTTGGGCACAGGTTTACCATGGTGCAAGTAGCAGAAACTAATGCAGTGGCTTATCCACTTAGAAATGGTGTGCTTTGATATAGCCTTCCCCTCTGACCCTGCAGCAAACGCTACCAGTAGTTGCTCAGACTTTCTTAGAGATTTGGTCCTGTTTAAGTAGAATCAGTTGCCTGTGTACGTCCAATGAATGCATAATCCGCTCCCCCTTGTTCTTCAGATTTGGGTAAAATGATGGCAGGTGAATGGTCTGGTTAAGAGCCACACTGGATACCATCTTAGGCATAAAATAAGGATTGACCCCGAGGGACACCCTGTCTGGGTAAAATATAATAAAAGGCTCCACTGCCATGAAAGCCTGTAGTTCTGAAACCCTTATTGCTGAACTGACTGACAAGAGAAAAGCTGTTTTCCAAGATAGAATTTTATATCCGCAGTAGCTGCTGGTTCAAAAGGGAGGCAGGGTGAGTTTTTCCAGTACAAAATTAAGGTGATCTTCTGGGAGGCCTTAAATTTTTGGCCCCTCTAAGATACTGTTTAATCTGAGGATGAGAAAAGAGAGGAGGTTCTGTGTTGTAATGAGCCGAGATGGCAGAGGCATGGATTTTTATTGAAGAAAAAGATAGGCCCTTGTCAAGCATCTCAGTCAAATATTGTAAAATCTGAGGAATATTGGGCTTTGCTGTGTCTGTTCCTTGTGCTTGGTTCCAAGCACAGAATCTCTTCCATTTATCAGCATGAGATTTTCTAGTACTAGGCCTTCTGACTTCCAAAATGACATCCATCACAGATTTTCTGAGAGGTGTTGTTTGAATAATTAATTGATCAACCATGCTGCAAGATTCAAAGTTTGGAGCTGAGTGTGCAGAATTTGATTGTTCTGCTGAGACAGTAGATGAGGTATTTGAGGCAAGTACCATGGAGGAAGTTGAGACATATTCCTTAGAAGTGGGTACCAGTGCTGGCGAGGCCAGTCCGGGGCAACTAGGATCATTTTTGTTTTTTCCTGTCTGACTTTTAGTAAGACCTTGGTGAGTAGAGGCAGAGGGGGAAAGGCATAGACTGATAGGTTTTTCCAGCTGAAGGATAGGGCATCCACTTTCCATGCTTTTTTGTGATGAGTTCTTGTGCAGAATTTGTCCAACTGATAATTCTGGGGAGAGGCAAACAAATCTATGTCTGGGTTCCCCCATTTCTGTGTTAACATGCTGAAGATTTGTGGATCCAGTTTCCATTCATGCGGGTCCACAAGATTTCTGCTTAGGTCGTCTGCCAGAGTATTTTGTTCTCCTGGCAGGAATTGAGCTTGAAGATGTATTTGGTAAGTCAAGACTGTGTTCCACAAAGCCATGGCTAGTCTGCAAAGGGGGTAGGAATGTGTACCCCCCTGCTTGTTTATGTACCACATAACTGTGGTGTTGTCCGTCTATCAGTAGTTGTCCTGGATGAAGTAAGTCCTTGAAGGCTGTCGGAGCATTCTGAACAGCTAGCATCTCTTTCTGGTTGATATGCAGATGCATTTGGTTTGGGCTCCATTTGCCCTGAATGCATCTCCCCGCCAGGTGGGCCCCCCAAACATAGTCTGATGCGTCTGTAGTTAGGGTTTGGGTGGCAGGGGGTAGAATGAATGACAGTCCCTTGTTTTGGTGACATGTCTCCGCCCACCAAAGAAACTCCTGTTGTAGGCAGGGAATGAGAGGAATTATCGTTTCCAGACTGTGAGAATGTTGACTCCTTAAACTTTTTAGATACCATTGAAGTTTCCTCATATGCAGTCTCGCATATGGAATTAGTAGAATGCAGGATGCCATGAACCCCAAAAGCCTGCAGAATTTGTCTTGCAAATAACTGCGTTTTTTTTGCCATTTGTTTGAAGTATGTTGTCAGTTGCCTTTGTTTGCCTGGCATGAGGTAGGCCATCTGGGCAGTTGCATTCAAGCTTGCACCCAGGAATGTAATTATTTGAGAGGGGTACCAGTTGTGATTTCTTTTCGTTTATGGTGTACCCTAGGCATGCTAGAAGCCTTTTTACAAATGCCAGCTGTTGAAGAAGAGTGTCCTTGTCCTCTGCTTGAATGAGACAGTTGTCCAGATAAGGATAAATTTGAATGCTTCTTTGTCTGCAGAATTACTGGTGCCAGGCACTTTGTAAAGACCCTGGGCGCAGCAGATAAGCCAAAGGGCAGTGCAAAGAATTGGTAAAGCAAAACACCTGCTTTGAAGCGGAGGTATCTTCTGCATAATTCCCTTATTGGGATATGCAGGTATGCCAAAGTCTAGAGTTACTAACCAAGCATTCTTGCTTAGCATAGGCAGTAGCTGTTGTAAAGTCAGCATTTTGAATTTTGGAATGTCCAGGAACGTGTTCAAAATCGGTAAGTCCAGTATTGGACGCCATGAATTGTCTTTTCTGGGTACCAGGAAAAGTCTTGAATAAAAACCTTGTCCTTTTTCCTTTTCTGGTACCGGTTGAATAGCCCCCATATCCATGAGGGACATGACTTGTTTCTGGGCCTCTGCCCACTGGTTTTGTGGCAGATCTGGCCATCCGTTTGGAATTGGCAAAGTATGGAAATGAAATCTGTACCCCTGGGATACTATGTTTAATACCCACTAGGTAATTAACTGCCAATTTTGAGCATGAAGTGCTAGTTTTCCCCCCAAGGGGGCGGCCAAAAGATAAGTGCATGGTGATGGTAGAGGAAAGCCATTGAGACTGCTTACTGTAGGGTTGTGCTTTGTTTCCTCCAGATTTGGAGGTGGAGGCACCCCATTGCTTTGACCTGTAAGAACCCTGTGATTGGTATCTGGAGTCTTTTGAGTGCCTGGATTTGCCTTCAGTGGCTCTGTTGGACACAGGAAAGGACCAATTTTTAGTAGGCCAAGTTTCTACTGAACCTGGGTGGCTGCACTTGCAAGAAATCTTTTACAGTTTGCATAGATTTAGCTTTGTCTTCCATTTTCTTTAAAACCTCTTCTGCCTTATTACCAAACAGAGTATCATGCTGCAAAGGGGCATCCAACAATTTAGCTTCAACATGATCAGGTAGATTTTGCTCCTTGAGCCAGGCATGCCTTCTAATCACAGATCCAGTAACGGCGGCCCTACAAGAGGCATCCAAGGAATCAAAACCACATTGCAAAGTATGCTTTCCAACCTGTTCTGCTGAATGCAATAATTCCTGTAACTATTTTCCACACAATCAGAAATCAACATCATTTTCTGTTTCAGTAAGCCCATAACATGCTGTTGATATTTAAGCATATGAAACTGGCAGTTTAAGGCCCTGATTGCCAAGGTTGCAGATGTATAAACCTTCTTTCTCCATCTGTCCAGCGCCCTGGAATCTCTGTCAGAGGGGGACGGATTTCTGGCTGTAGAGGCCTTTACACCCTTGGGACCCTGAAAAATTGTCTCAGGATCAGCAGCAGGATTTTTGAATAGAAATTTGTGGGAGTCAGGAACCCTGTAATATCTGTCTGGCTTAGCTGGAGGCAGGGAATCAGGAGCCATGCTTGATTCCGAAAACACATCATCAACAATGTCTAATACAGGAGGTATTGCGAAATGCCTATGCTGAGGAAGAAGGAGGAAATCCCTAAGCCTCTTTTTTGATTCAGAGAAGTCCTGACTCTCCCAGTGAAAATGTTCCCTTAAAGTATGCAAAGTCTCTCCAAAAGAGTAATCCTCAGGAGGAGATGCAGATGGGATGGATTCCTCTGCATCAGAAACCTCATAGGGTGGAATAGAAAATTCCTGATCAGAAGAGGAATCAGAAGAAATAGAAACCTGATCTGAAGATTCATAATCAGTGCCCTGCCTAGGCCTCTTAGCAGGGAGGGGGGTTGGGAACCCCTGATCAAGGTAATTAAATCCTCAGCCATTTTGATCATCTGTTTTTAGGCATAGGGGTCTGAGCACCATGGCTCATGAGTCAGTTTTTTAGACATAGAAAATGTTTTTGAACTTGTTTTTACGGCTGGCGTCGATTTAATATAAAAATGTTGAGGCCTGAAAACACCCTCAGAAGCCGGTGCCTGCTCAGCGGCTCTGGACCCATCCAAGGGAGAGACATCCGCGGGTTCAATACTCTGAGAATCTCACGGCATACCAGACTCCGAATGGGTCTCGGTAGAGGCCTTTGACTCAAAAGTAGCGGGTATCAGGGGCTGCAAAAGCACCTCACTGAGTACCGGTGACTGGCTTAGAAGAAGCTTCATCGTCGGTTTTGCACCTCAACGGTCTGTCTCTTTTTCTTTGCATTTTTTGTGAACTCCGGTAGTCGGATTGATAACAGACGACATTTCAGGATAATTAAATCTTGTAGCAAAATATTTAGAAGCAAAAATATACAGACGCTTAATAGTGCGTTGGTTAAATCTAGCACAAAACCAACAGCAAGGCAAGTTGTGATCTGGGCCTAGGCAAGAAATACATTACAAATGAAAATCCTTATGAGGTATTTGCTTCCCACAAGTAATGGAATTATTAACTTTTACTGACATCGGTATGGAGCAAGAAAAAGTTTCTCCAACGGAGTACTTAGCTTTAGTTTGAAGACTTCGGTTCTGAAACTCGAATACGAAAATTTCAGGAGTCGGCTGACCGGCACTTGCAAACTGCTTCTGGCACCGCGCGGCAAGAAAGACTGGATAAAATGGTGTCAGCTGCATGTTTTATATCCCTGATGACCTGACGTTATGGAAGAGGAGACAGCAACTGACGCAGGACCCAAGACTTTGTTATTCAGGCCGACTGAGGGCAACCTGCCAGCAGATTACCCAAATGTAATGACTGCAACAGTGAAACACGAAGAACATCTGTCCATTTCTCATAGGTTCATAGGTTCATACTAGGCTATCTGCCCTAGGGCATTTATAAGCCTAGCCAGAATGTGTTTGGCTTTCGCCACCCATTTTAAATTTATTTTGCTATGCCCTTTTTCGAGGTTAGTATACTATGCCTCTATCTAACAGTGACACAGAAGTGATACCCGGGGTAAACCTACGATCTCCCATCCACTCATCAAGATTCCTCTTGAAGAGAGTCAATGAGGGACTCTGCCTAACCTGGACTGGGATTTTATTCCAGAGTGAAGGGAGCCTCTGGGTTATGAATCTGTCCCTCCAGCATGTCCTATTTATTTCAGTGCTGAGGTTCAAGTCTCTCGGCGTAGCTCGATGGGATTTGGATTTTCTGAGGTGCAGCATGTCCATTAATTCCGGGTTGGACATGGCTTTATCGTCAGGCACAGATCTCCTCTGAACAGGCGGTATGCCACTGAGTAGAGCTGGAGTTTCTTTAACCGGGCAGCATATGGCATCTGTTTGAGCCCTTTGATCCTCTTGGTGAGGTACTTTTGGGGTCTTTACAGTTGCTGCAGGTGTCTGGTAAGGTACATCCCAAAAGGGCATTGTACTCAATTATGGGCCTGATGAGGGATGAGTAAAGAGGCACGATGACCTCCCTGATCTAGATGTGAATCCCTTCATGATTAGGTGGGCTATATAAAATGTTTTTCTAACCACTTTGGCCACGTGGTTGTCAAATGAGAGATTGCTATCAACTTGGGTCCCCAGGTCCCTAATTACTTCTTCTGTACTTAATGGATTTCCACCTATGTGGTAATTTGTGGGCACTTTGTTTTTGCCAAAGGGGATGACTATACACTTTTGGCATTTAGCTTGAGGCCATGGCTCTGGCACCAGTTATCTGTTTCTATGAGGCCCTTTTGGAGGATGCTTGTGTCGGCTGGAGAGTCGATTATGGCACCCAGTTTGCAGTCATCTGCGAACTTGGTCAGCCACAGTCCTTCCGTGTTGGCCTGTACCTCCGAGAAATATATACCGAACAAGAGAGGTCCCAGGACTGAGCCTTGTGGGACACCACTTGTAACTGGTTTGGAGTCTGACATGGCTCCAGCAATTCTAACCATGTGGGTTCTGTCCTTGAGCCAGTTTGCAATCCATCTAGTGACATAGGGGTTTATATTTAAGCTGGTGAGCTTATCTATAATGCCAGTGGGGTATTGTATCGAAGGCTTTGCGAGGTCCAGGTAGGCTGTGTGGACCACCTTCCCTCGTCAATGGCCTTGGTGACTGTTTCAAAGAAATCAACCAGATTTAAGAGGCAGGATCTGCCCTTAACAAAGCCGAACTGGGTAGGATCCAGTGTTTGTAGGTCCCCAATATCTTTATTTATGAGGTCCATGATGATCCTTTCCATAGCTTTGCAGACCAAGCTAGTCAGGCTTATGGGGCGATAGTTTCCAGGATCCGTTGAGGCACCACCTTTATGGAGAGGGACCACTGTTGCTGTACGCCACTCTTTGGGCACATATCCTGTAGTAAGGCTGAGATAGAACAGTAGTTTTATGTTTGGGTTTAGCTCTTCTTTGAGTTCATGTAGGGCGCAGCCGGGACACCATCTGGTCCCATTGATGCTGTGTTTTTGCTTTGGAGAGGCGGCTCTTACCTGAGCATCTGAGATGTCAGGGGCAGCACTCTGCTGGGATAGATATTTGCCCTTTTGGTGGGGAGGGAGAAGTTTGCGCTGAACCTGTCAGCTAGGATGTTGGCAATGTCTGTGGGTTCGGTGTATGTTTGTCATTTTGGACTAATTCTGAGCATATCTGGGAATTGCCACCCAGGTTCCTAACATAACTAAAGAAAGCCTTGTGATTATCCTTAGTGTCCTGTGCAATTTTTCTCTCGAAGCTGGCCTTAGACAATTTTATGTGTGCCCGTAGTTTTTGCTAATACTGATCAGTGATGCCTTCCCTTTTGGGATTTTGCTTTATCATTTAGTAGCTTCCTCCTTCTATTGTATAGTTTGTTTATGGCTGGGGTCCACCAGACAGGACGTCTGCCTTTGGAGGATTGGGTCTTGGTTTTATTTGGGATCGCATGATCCATGCATTCCTGAAGGTGTTCATAGAATGCGTTTATAAAGGATTCTGCGGTCTGGGCTGTATTTTCCACAGGCCGGGGCTTTGAAGGATTCCACCTCAGTTTTGAGGAGTGTAAAATTTGCTTCAGAGAAGTTTTTCACTGTAGTTTTCTGGGCAGGGGTGGGGTCGGGATGTGAATATCCAGTGAGATTAGTTTATGGTCTGATCTTACCAGTGAGGGATACACTTCTGGTCTGGAGCATAGAGTCCCCATGTTGGTGATGATCACGTCCAGTATGTTTTCCCCTCTTGTGGGAGTGGTAACAAGTTGTTCCATAGCATTTGAGTTTATAAATTCTAGGAACCTTTGGGCTAGGGTGTTGGAGCTAGAGTAATGCTCCCAGTCTATGTTTGGGTAGTTGAAGTCGCCCAATATAATGGTGTTTGGAGAGACCTTCATATTTTCCAGTGTTCTCAGGAAGGCCGAGTGGGGTTCCTGGTTTTGGGAGGGTGGTCTGTAGCAGGCTATAAACTGGAAGGCAGTTTTACCCACTGTTAGTTGCACATGGATAGTCTCTGATGCTTCGTGCTTTGCCACCAACCTGGAGGTGTGGGTATCTTCGATGAATATCGATACTCCCCTCCTTTTGTGGTTCGGTCCAAGTTTTGGGGCGAAAAGCATTGTATGAGGTATAACCTGGTAGTGCTGGGGTGCTCTCGGGAGCCCTGAACCAGGTTTCTGTTACTGCACAGATATCGATGTTCTCCATGCTAAGGAGAGTTTCGAGTCGTGCATCTTGAGGTTTAGACTTCTGGCGTTGAGTAGCATTACTCTTAGTTTCTTATCCCTTGTGATACCTATGGAGGTGGGTTTGTCTTTTGAGCCTTGCCTAAAAAGGCACTATGGGGGTAGCAAGAGCCTTTGCCAATATCCGAAGCCCAGGGTGACAGGTGCAAGCCGTCCCTAGCGAAGCATCGTGGCTTGTCGAGCATATCATCCCAAGCTGACAGGCATTGGATCCCCTTTGAATGACACCAGTACTTAAGCCAATTGTTGAAATTGATCATCTTGTCTTCATATTGTGGCATCATTCTTGGTGAGGGTAAGATGCTACTCAAGGTCAGGGTCATACCGGCCTGGGCTACATGCTCAGAGAGCTCCTTTATGTCTCTTTTCATGTAGTCCAGGGAGGTACGTCTCAGGTCATTCACACCAGCATGGACAATGACTGAGTCATATTTGTACTTGCCTTGGAGTGACCTGAGTGCTTGTGTTATGTGGCGGATCCTAGCACCAGACAGGCTGCTCACCGTGACCCTCTCCTTGTTCAGCCTGGTGAGCGGGACGTCAGTGTGCCTGACGATAGAGTCACCTATTACAAGTGTATCAGGTGTGTTGTTTAGTCTTAAGGGCTGTGACTGTTTGGCACACTGGCTTTGTGAGATATGTGTTGCACGTGTTTTGTTTTGGGGTAGCGGCTGCTTGGGTGTCTGCTTTGGAGGTCTCTGCTGCTTCGGCAGATCTTTATTTAGAGCCTCCGAGTATGTTTTTGTGTGATTATGTGTTTGGTTTGCTGTCGTGGTAGGTCTATGTGAGACTGGAATTGTAGTGAGTATGGTTTCCTTCTCCTCCTGACTGGTTATGCCAGTACTGAGTTGAGAGAGCTTAGCCTCCAGTTTGGCTATATGGTTGCATCTCTCACATGTGTTGGAATTTGTTGGGAGGAGGAGAGGGTTGTCATGGTACATGAGGCAGTTGTAACATTGCCTCAAGATTCCCAGATTCACCAGCTGGACCGGAGAGGAGATTGACAACTGACCTTTGGACATGCTAGAATAATATTGGGAATTCCTTAATAATTGAAAACCAGGGCCAGTGGGGAGTGAGGGTGTAGTGCTTTTAATTTTTAGTGCTGACTTATATAATTGCTTTAGTGAGCAAGTGCCAGGTAACTTAAGTGCAATGTGTTACAGGTAGCTTAAATGCAAAAACGACAAACAGTAACTTTCTTTCAAGTGAAACAAGGAAATAAGTACAGTAAGCAATGCAGATATCACTAGTGAGCCACAGAAGCACTGAGAAGCAGCGTATTAGGTGGAATTAGCGTTCCAGGGAAATAACAAGCAAACAAACAACAAGCATATAAACAAAGCTATATTCAGCAGGCCTGGATCTAGTCTATGCTACAGCAAACAAGGTGTACCAATTTCAGTAAGATACAGTTCAAATATTCAGGCACTATAAACCTTTAACCAGAAATTCCCAGCTCAGAAGGGCAGAGTCCAGCCTCTTCTCCCACAAGAGTGCAGACCACAAACCTTCTTAATGTAAAATAACTGGCCTGAAGCCCAAGTGCCTAAACCAGAACTAATACACTTTAAGAATAACAGACACTGGGCTCTCAATCAGCAGTTCCCAACTTAGAAGGATGAAAGCTACCTGTCCTGCCTCCACAGTGCATGCCACAAACCTTCCTAATGTAAAACAACTGGTCTGAAGCCCAAGTGCTTAATCCAAAAGACTTAGAATGACAGCTAAACTTTAATCAAGTTACTACCAAGCAGTAATAAATACAATTGAATACTTTAGAGAATGCCTGGATTAGTGCTCAAGTTACAGTTCTTAATATAGAAGGCTAAACACAGTATAATTCAACTATACCAAAGTGACAAACGATCCATTAGTACCAATAATAGATTTACCGAAGTGACAAAAGATCCATTACTACCGATAATAGATTTACCAAAGTGACAAACGATCCATTAGTACCGATAATATATTTACCGAAGTGACAAACGATCCATTAGTACAAATAATAGAATGAGGATGGTATTCACAATGAGTACAGAAGGAGTTCTAGGTTGTGCTTAGAGTCAGTCTTGTAGCAGCAGAGTTGAGTATTGGTATATCCTTTTTAGGCTAGCTTGCAGGTTTGCTCTTAAAGAGGAATACTGTTTTTCCTGTTGTTAACCAGGCTGGTGTCTGTTTGGGGTGCGCATATAAATAGTTCTTACTCATAGTTAAATCTTCATGTAAAGATGTTAATATTTTTAGTCAGAGGTGAGGTTTTCCAATAAGGAGCTTTACTTAACTTTGTCTCAATCTCTCAGGCCATTACTTCATCCCATTTCATATCTAGTACATTTGAACCTCTTATTCTTTCTTTTACTTCTTCTATCCATTTACTGCGGTGGTGGTGCTGCGGTAGTGTTGTCGCCTCACAGTAAGACGTTGTCATGTTCGATTCTCAGCTAGAGCGTCTTCTGTGTGGAGACATACGTGAATGGGCGTACCTTCGTTGAAGGTTGTGGGTCAGGGCCGGCAACTCAGCACGTAAAAATCTACTAGCAATCATTAGCGGACCGGAGTTCCGCTGTGGCAACCCCTAACTGGGAAAAGCCGAAAGACACAATAACAACAACAACAACTTCTATCCATTTAGCATCCTTGTTATGTTACACATTATCTTCATAGGTATTTCTCCAAAATGTATTTACTACTTTTTTTTTTTGGTGGTGTTATAATTCCTTTTGCCTTATTACCCAATTCCTTACAAAATGTTTTTGGGTCATCAGTAAATTGTTATTTTGTACTTTTCCTTTATATTAATCTGCATATCTTCTATGTTTTTCTGCCTGTGCTGATATTTTAGTTTGCTATTTGTGACAGTGCATGACAGATCCTGATCTGCTCTGATACTGCGCATTGCTTTTATCACGTTTGGCTGAATAATTTTGTTGATCTGTTCCCTCTTCTATACTCTTCTAACAATGACACTGCTTGTCTTAATTGCTTTATCTTCTTCTTCTTCTTTCAGCTTTTTTCCGGTTAGGGGTCGCCACAGCAGATCACCTGTCCGCTCATGATTGGCAGTGGAGTTTTACAGTGCCGAGTTGCCAGCCATTTTGTAAGCCCAACCTTCCACAGAAGGCACACACACCTAGGGCCAATTTAGAGTGTCCAATCCACCTACAGCATGTCTTTGGGATGTGGGAGGAAACCGGAGCACCCGGAGGAAACCCATGCAACCACAGGGAGGATATGCAGACTCCGCACAGAAGGCACCCCAGCCGAGAATCGAACTGGAGAACCTCTTGCTTTGAGGTGGCAACGCTAACCGCTGCACCACCGTGGCCGCCCTCATACTTTCTGCTATTCAATATTTCCATGATGGTATTCGATTTCTCCCCCTTCTCTCCCTTACTACCCAATGTTTTTGTGGTACGACTTTATCGGTTATTAATTCAGCTGCATAGTAATATATCCTATTTACTTCTGTTACACTGCAAAAATCTGTATGGACAGTCTTAATTACTGTGCTCATTTGTTTTATCAGACTTCTAACTTCTTGGGTTTTATTGACTTTCTGTAGTTCATTTCTTTCATTGATCTTAATATGTTTATCAATCTCTATTAAATCAAGCAGCTCTTCTCTTAGATCATTTTGTTCTAAACTGAGGGCACATTCTTTGTCTCCATTTCCTTCAGGAATTCTATAGAAAATTCTAGAGCATCTTCCTGTGCTAGATTCTCTTCAGTTTCATCTGGTGTCATATGTTGCTCCTTCATATTGGAACTCACTTTGCTATCACTCCACAACACTGACTGTGTCAAAGTTGCCACAGTTTCCTGTTTCTTCCCTTGCTGTGCAACTCCAACTGAACATTTACACTGGTTTTCTATAAAAGGTTAAAGAACAACCACACACAGAAGCTGAGAGCTGCTGAAATTTAATGTCTTCTGGTACCTCGGCTATACAAGCCTTCGCAGGAATGAATTCACAACATGCAGCAGTACTTTTTTATAACAACAACAATTACACAATTAATCAATTAACTATTTTTAAAAAGATATTTAAAGAACCATGGTACAATACATTTCCATACATTCAACTTTATAAACTCAAATTCATTTCTAAATTCATACCCCTTGGAAAGCAGATTTATACTGAATTCTGGTACACTTGGCTCCCAGGGGTATGAATTTAGAAATGAATTTGAGTTTATAAAGTTGAATGTATGGAAATGTATTGTACCATGGTTCTTTAAATATCTTTTTAAAAATAGTTAATTGATTAATTGTGTAATTGATGTTGTTATAAAAAAGTACTGCTGCATGTTGTGAATTCATTCCTGCGAAGGCTTGTATTGCCGAGGTACCAGAAGACATTAAATTTCAGCAGCTCTCATCTCCTGTGTGTGGTTGTTCTTTATCTTTGTTCTTATGGTTTTTGAATATTTCTATAAAAGGTTCCAAAGTATCTTCATATGGTAACTGATCAGATGCTTCCTGCTCCACTGGCTTCTCCTTAATTTGGAGATGCACTGATCTATCTTGCTGTGATGTTATCCGAGTTAGATTTTCTACACTAAATCCTTTACGTCACAGGTAATCCATAATCTCCGTTTCTTTACCTTCTCCATTACTAATCTTCTTTTCCTCTTTGTTTTGTTTTTATTTTTTTGCATTGTAAAATTTTCCATGTTCGGATGCCTTTACCTGCATTTCTCTTCAAATATCTTTGGTGCTGTTCTTTTTGCATTGATTAGTTTTGCTTTCTCCTTTGCATAAATATTGTACCATATTAGATCTCCTTTTCTTTCCCCAAGTCCATATTTCTTTTTCAGGTGTCTCCTGTTCCTCCTGTTTCTCCTTACTTTCGGGGCTTGTTCCATCATGCTGTGATATAACCGTTGTTAGACTTTCTACACTAAATTCGTCACTTTGCGAGTATTCCATAACATCAACTTCTATTTCTGTCACTTCTACCTTACTAATCATCGGTTCTCCGTTCCCTCTTTGTGATCCTATGTTTTTTATTGTGAAATTTTCCATATATGCATGCCTCTGCCTGTATTTTTCTTTGAATATCTTTGGGACTGCCCTTTTTGTGTTGATTAATTTGGCTTTCCCTTTGGATAAATACTGCACCATATCAGATCTTGCTTTCTTTCCCAAATCCATATTTACTTTTTATACCTTTAAAAAGTCTCTAGATTTTGTTCTTTATATTTCTGCACTTCATCAGTCGCTTCTTTTTCCAAACAGCTCAAAATTTCTTGGTCTATATAATCTCTATTTTAATTTCTCCAAATCTTTTGGGTTTCTAATACCATGACGGGAATGCACCCCCTTCCTAAGTTAAACTATGATTAAAGTTCATGAAATTAGTATTGCTTCAGTCTTTGATGTCATCCAGACGTGCTCTTCGCAGCACCAGCAGTGTGCCCAGTAATGACGACTTCTTATTTGACATTTGTTTACCAGGAAAGTCCGAATGGGTAGGAGCCCATTTTCAGTGGAGACACAGGGAGAAAAACTCCACAGTACACATTAAACAGAATTTAAAAAAATGAACAAGGGTTACAAATATTAAGACAATAACAAAGTAGTACAATATGTGAATGCAATGAAAGAAAAATAAGCAAAATATAAGGCAAGCACTAAAGCTGACCATACATTATATACAAGATAGAAGAGAGTTCCTAATATGCATGTTACATAATGATGTATGAAAAATATATAACAGGACAAGTAATAGGTCATAAAAGCCATAGACTCTTTCTGTCAGGAGAGCTAGATAGTAAATGTCAGTCAAATACTGGGATAGATAAAGGTTACTGTAAGAATATAAAAAAAGAACATTAGAATGTTAAGGAATTAAAGAGAAGTGAGGCTAGAAAGTAGGTAAGGCAGGAAGGGAAGTAGGATATATCAAGAGAAAGTCTGTTAATGGTGTGGAAGAAGGGAATAGAACATAGTACTAAGATGGAGTGAAGCACAGGCAGATCCAATTATTGGTTAGATGTTCTTTCAGCCTAGACTCGAAGGAATAGTAGTATGGTACAAGTCCAACTGCTTCTGGAATGCTATTCCATGACTTGCCCACCCAGTGAGAGTACAAACTAACCCAGTTTGATCTTTCAGGTTTATAAATAGATAGTAGATACTTGTGAGAGAAGCATAGGTCACAAGATGGAACATAGTGTTGAAGTAGTGATGATGTAGTTTGAGAAAATGAGGAGTTGTACAGTATTTTGAGAGTTAATGTTGTTAGTTAATTAAAGGTGAGAAGGTGGGGTAGTTCGAGCGAATTTAGGGACTTCAGAGCAGAGCATGGTGAGAGTAATGGGCCTGCCGGGAGACAAATTTAGCTCTTATTACAAAAGTGACTAAGTTTTGTTTTGAGGGAAGAGTGAAGATCGATCAGAATAGGTGAAGCGTATAGAAGGGAGGGTAAGAGATAGGTGGTGGCAAAGGTTACTCTTAAGGAGTTAAGAGATGAATTTCTTAGCCCTATAAATCATGCCCAATTTTTGATTAGTTTTTTTTTTTTTTTTTTTTTTTAATGATGTTGCCGATATGTAGGTTAAACTTACTAATAAAGTCAGAAGTAGCTGGAGAAAACTGTTTTTGTAAACATAGAAGTATATTTTTTTGGGTTTAGTAGTAAATGGTTGTTGGTGAGCCAAAACTCAATGGAATTAAATGCTTGCTGCATTAAACTCTGTAGATGAGAGTGAGTCCTGGCAGAGCAGAGTAATGTAGAGACACCAGCATATTGAATTAGGGTGGCGTGTTTGGTCAGTATACAGTCCTTCTGCCATTAGTTTGTCGCAACCAGGTGCACAAGCGCAACTGATTCCAATTCTGTTTTACAAAACGTACATTTGTCTGGTTCTCCCACATGTTCAATGGACTTTGTAAATCAATGTGTGCGCAAGTCCACTATCTTGGGCAGCGAGTATTAACCAGTCATCGTTTAGTTTCAACTTGCCTCTCCTTAACCATTCCTGCATTCGATCCTGATCAACATGAGGTTCTTCAGAAGATTTCTATACTTGCATCTATATTTATACATTTTCCACATTTCCTGTCTTCTCTTTTGATCCTTCACCTTATATTCTTTCTTTTGTTTTTTTTACACATTTAGTTGCTGCCTGATTTTTTATCTACTTCTGGTTTGAGTTCCATTCCCACTTGATGCCGATATGCTGCTGCTAGTCTAAGAAGGGAAGTCATGTTAGACTTATTCTCCTCATGTTTCAAAACTTTTACTATGTTTGGGTCTTGTCAGGTCAGCAGATATGTATGCAGTCCCACGAATGCAAATCTATACATGTAATCAATTCCAAGGAGGACCATACCTCCTTTGAACATGGAATATATAATCTTGCCATGCATTGACTTTATAAATCATTTGATGAGCATGAAGCACCCTTCCTGTTTTCCTGTCTAATCTATCCAACATGTTTTGGGGCCAGTCAATCACTCCAAAACTGTAAGTTAGGACAGGAACAGTGAATTGGTTTATAGTTTTAATTTTGTTCCTAGATGTCAACACTGTTTTCAAGATTAATTTAAGTTTTGTAAAATATTCTTTACTAAGTTTTATTTACATTTGTACATGTTTTGTTGTTCATCCTTCATCAATTTCCAAGTATTTATACACTCCCTCTTGCTCAAGTTCTTTTATATCACATTCTTGTCTTAAACTGATGTTTTCTTGGTGCTGCAGCTTTCCTGCTTTAAAGGTTGCTTTTGCACATTTATTAAGACCAAATTACATTCTTATATCATCTGAAAAGGTTTTGATTACTTGGCAGTTGTGCCTTCGGTTCCTCATCTGATGAGTTATACTGTTTTAAATTATAGACAAAGAGAAGATGAGAAGTCTTTCCACTTTGTTGTTTTCTGGGAGCTAAATTATAGCAATGACGTAATCTATTAAGCAGACAGCTTAATGGGTTAAGGCAATGGTTCCTAAACTTTCGATTCTCTGCTCCCTTGCTGAATCCAGGTTTTCCCAACCCCCCCCCCCCCCCGTGGCACGCATAAAGTGCATATTTAATTTATTTATTTATTTTAAAAGTTTATTAATTTATAAACTGCTTTCTCTGTTTTTTTTAAATATATATATATATATATATATATATATATATATATATATATATATATATATAATTGCTCTGTATTATCTGAGAGGAGGGTTATTACTTACCACTTTTTTAACAAACTGTCGCTCTCCATTTCCACTAGCCTAGTTCATTTAGACATACTACCAGGGAAAATATTAATGTGCATGACTTCATGTTTGGCTTAAGTAAGAGAAGCAGGTAACTGAACAATCTCTATTTATTCCAGGTAGTGGCAATACTACTATGCTAGGAAGAAAACTGTGAGGAATTGGGAGAATTTTACATGTCTTCCATGGAAACCATCAACTCATTAAATCCCTTCTCACTCAAACCTGTCTCCACTTACTATATCAAAACTCTACTCTCTCAACTCAAACCATGCTCTGCATCTGCAGACAACATCCCTTCATATTTTCTGCATACTGCTGCACACTCCCTTGCTATTCCTGTATCCATCCTAATAAATCGTTATTTCTGAATCAACAGTTCCATCCATCTGGAAACAATTTTACACTCTTCCTATTCATAAAGGAGGTAGCTTCAGACAAACTGCTATCCTATCCCCTCTCTCTAAAGTCCTAGAAAACTGTGTACACAAGCAGGTTATGCACTACCTCTTGCAGGAAAACGTGCTCACTCCCACAGAGCACGGCTTTCGCCCCAAGCATAGTACCGCCACAGCTCTACTATCCTCTCTAAATACCATTTCTCAAGCCAAAGAATCATAAACTCATATCTTGCCTATTTCTTGACTTCTCAAAAGCTTTTGACACTCACTTTCTGCTACTTAAACTTATTAACTTTAATTTCTCCCCAGATACAGTTGCATGGTTCTCTATCTCTGACAGACTGCAGTCAGTGAGATGGGACAGTGTACCATCTACCCCCCCTTCCTTTTAGTACAGGTGTCCCTCAAGGATCCATTCTTGGACCACTACTTTAATATTTTCACCTATACATGTTACTCCTCTTGTCCTCCGTCAAATATAGTCCAACATGCAGATGACTCTACAGTCATCATTATTGCAAATTCACCTCCTGAACTGCTTTCACCTGCCCCGGCTTCCCTTAACTCAGTAGAAGCATGGCTTACAAACAACCAGCTCATCCTTAACCCGACAAAAACAAAACTGCTACTGCTTCTCCCTAAAACTGGTAACCACACCCAAACATCCTTTTCCATAATGTCCCTAAACAATACTCCTATAAAAGTTGAATCGAGCACAAAACTATTTGGCATTACCATTGACTTTCAACTAAAATTTTGATTTACACATTTACAACTGTATCAAAAAAACATCAGAAGCTAGGACTCCTGTACAGGAACAACAAATTCTTCACAACAGAAGCTAGAATTACTCTTACTCATGCGTACCTTCAACCATGTTTAACTTACTGTTCCCAAATACTCACTAATCTAAATATATCCCTACTTACCAAACTTGAATCAACCTATCACAAGATAGCAAGATTTGCTGCTCAACAAACACACAAATCTTACCAGTCTCTCCCTAAAATACCTAAACTGGCTAGAACTACCTCACCTGCTTCTTCAATCTCAGCTGCAAATCATTCACTCCATTCTATATCAGCCATCCTTCTGCCCTGCTCTATCACCTCTCATCTCTAACTATTGCCCTACCAGGCATCTCCAAAGTGCAACCCAAGATCTGTTAAAGGTTCATAAACCCAATTCCAAGGCAGGCTGTAATCTATATAGCTATCTTCTCTCTATTGCATGGAACAAACTCCCACTAGAAATAAGGAACCTTACTCACCCCAAACAATTTAAATTAGCTACCAAAGACTACTTTAAAAAACACTGGACCTGCCACTGTTCACAAACACCTTGACCACAACCAACTCACTCTGAAATGTATAACAACTACTTACCACCTAACATAATAACTTACTCCCTTTACTTCCCAAGAAATTCTCCTAAAGTATTGTCTATACTCTATTTAGTATTGTTAGACAGCCTATCCTACTGAAACTAAAGCAATTAACTTCCTGTTACAGTTTTTATCTTTTTTGATTTGTCTTGTTTAATCTTGCCAACTACTTTACCAGAATGGTAACCTTTTACATATTGCTAGGAGTGTAAAAACTTATTAAATTGCTTTCTATATTGGAACTTTTCTCCTCGGGCCTCCGCTGAAAAAGGGCTTTAGCGGAGTCGGACACTCCCGGTCAACAAATGTAAATAAATAAATAAACAAATAAATAAATAAATAATTGTATGTATGGATGTGTGTGTGTGTGTGTGTGTGTGTGTGTGTGTGTGTGTGTGTGTGTGTGTATGTGTGTGTGAAATTGATAACTTGTGTGAAAGTCAGTTATCATGGGTAAGGGTCACTGGAAGACATAGTGGTTCACTGGAAGACATAGTGGTTCACTGGGAGAGTGGTGAGATGGGGACCTGGGGTGCTAGGTCAAACACCCAGCTATGAAGATGACCCAATTGTAGTCTAATATAGGTGTGGAGGTTGAAAGCGCATACCCAGGATAGGGGTACATACCCCCTTTCTGCTCTTGGGACCAGGTTGCATTTTGTAACTGATTGTTGAATTTAGACTAATGTGCACTTTTTATTTTCTTAAACTTTAATTTGTTGAGTACCAGTGGTGCAATTTCAGATCCCATCTCTCTGGTGCGAGCTAGGACCCTTTCTATGGGCAACTGGTTGGCACATATTTGTACTGGAGGGATTCAAACCCCTTCAGTGCTAATCCTCATAAAGCACATATTCTAAAATTTAATTTAAAATACAGACTCTTAGCTCTGCAATGGAGAAGGAAAGAGCCCTTAATAGGATTCAGATAACCTGAGTTTGATTAGAGACTCAGGTGGTAGAATAGCATGGTCAGGGTAGGGTAGGATGGTCGACCCTGGGAGGAAGAACTGCTATTCTGATGGTTGCTTCACCATCTGCAAACATATGGAACCAGGCATAAGTGCTCTGCTTACCAAGCCGGTGATGGCAGATCTCTTTAGCATGTGGATGGGTAGGAGCACTCATAATGAGGGAGAGGGCAATGTAGACCCTAGCAATAACGCAGACACTCACATTAGGCACCAAGGGACAAGGTTAGGGCAGAAATTAAACCATTCAATGGCTGCTTGAGTTATGGCCTCTGTGATAAGCTCTCACTTTTTAGGGAACTAATAGGCTGATGGATTAATGAGGTCTAATTATTGATTGGCAGTGGGTATGGTCAGGGGCTGTTGCGAGTGTTTTTTAAGAAATTTATTTTTATTTAATTTATTTGTTAACCAGATAGGTCTGCTATTTAGAATCCCTCATATGGATTTGCTGAATAATAACTGTACTGATACTACTACCTTTCTTTAACCTGTCCAAAACATCATTGAAATGCTATCTTATACCAAAGGAATTAAGCAGCAGGTTTTACTAAACATATTTCATCCTTTGCAGCTTGGCTAGGCTTTTTTTCCCCAAAAGATATAATATAATTTGTGATGAGAACTCACTTTAAGATAAAAATGGTAAGTCAGTAAAGGACTGGTCAGGCTGCAGGATGTTGTGAGGACTAAGTGCCTCTAGACAGAGTTCACATACATAAAGAAATACAATAGCCAAAGGCCAGAGAGATGGTGGATGCTCCTTGCCAAAAGAATTCCAGAGCCGAATAGTAATTTAAGGATAAACAAGGAGTAGCTAAACGTAAAAAACATATTACTGAGACAGCAGATCTAGCAGAGCAATTGTTAGAATTACTGTTGTACCTGAATCTACATGAGAGGAAGAAATGAGGTGATTCTATAACAAAAATAAATAAATAAAATAATAGATTACAAATACCACTGGGCTATGACAGTGCGCAAAAATACATCAAATCGGAAACTCTAACTGTGACAGATGGAGACTGTGCTATGTTCTGTGGTGTCTGCATGGTTTTAAAACAAAAGAGTATGTAGAACAAAAATCACTAATAGGGTGAAGCAACAACACAAAAGAATCTCACATAACTCTTTCAGCTGTAATATTATAGAAATGCGTTCTATCAGACATGCACCAAACCATTATAATGCCCTTATCTGGATGGTGAGGGCGTTATACTGCCCTTCATGGATGGTGCACCTAGTCTAATTTATGGGGGTGTGTAAATCCAAGTATTAGCAACCTGCCTTCCCTGAATAGGCCTGTAATTTTACTTTAATGTGGTGGTGGAATGAAGGCCCAAGAACATAGTATCACATGGTAGCTATAGTTAAAGTAATAGCCAGTTGTCGAGAATCAGAAGATGACTGGATATGTGAAATTCACCAGCAGTATTGCCAATGTCTAAAAAAAAAGGTGAAAGGTGAATAGGAGAAAGACTCAGCCAATGAGGTGGCCAAGAAGAACCTCTGGATTGTGGATATAGGGAAGGAGAAAGGAAAAACAATGGTGGTCAAAAGAGAAAATTAACTGCAGCAGAGAGAAAGAGCGAGAGAGAAAATTAAATGAAACAATATCCAGAAGGTAGATGAAGGGGAGACCATAATGAAGACTTTATATACGTGGCAGAAACACAACGGAAAATCTACAGACAGGAGAGAGGAAAACGGGATAACTGGGTAAGGAATAAGGGAGAAGAGATGCAGGACAGCCTGAAGTGAAGTGAAGGCACAGCTGGTTAGAATGGAAGAAGAGATGACACAAGTGTCAGAAAGCAAATGGATCAATGGAAGAAAAATGCACGCAACAATGGCAAGGCTAAAGTCAAATTACTAACTAAGAATAAAATTCTTATTTAAAGACTGCAGCTGCAGCAATGGCGACACATCTGTATGGAAACAAGGGGTGAGAACAGAGTAGTTAGACCTCCGGGTGGAAAAGTAAAGGCTCCCTGTAATGACATTGCATGAAGTAAAGAGGGGAAAGAAAATACAGGGACTCAGCATAAGGAAGTAGACGTGGAATAGCAGAGTGAAAACGTGTAGAGGGATGTAGGAATCTTGAGTTGAAGAAACTAACTGGCAAACTGTGAAGATGGACAACAGAAGAAATGCATACTATGCAGCAGAGAGGATATGTGCTAGACAGGTACAAGTTGAAGTGTCAAAATTGTAATTATTGTAGACACGTGGAAGAAGCAACTTATTTTGAGCTTAATGGCATTTGCTATAAATTAAAACATAAATATACCTGTAATTCTACTTTTGTTATCTACCTAGCTAGATGTACATCATGTTTGGCCTTCTATATTGGCAAGACCGAAAGGAGACGTAGGGATAGAGTATACGAGCACCTATATGCCATGAAAAAGTCCAAAATCGATAATGCTCTAGCTAAACACACTTCAGTATTTAACGATCATAAATTTAAGTTTTTAGTCATAGACCAGGTTTGTTGCGACAGTAGAGGGGGACCTAGACCTGTTAAATTGGAAGAAGCTGAGCTGATTTGGCAAGTTAGGCAAAATGTGTATAGCCATCCAGGGCTTAATGACTCGTGTTCAATTTCAAGTTTATTGAAATTAAACAGTCTTAAGAGATGATTTCAAAGATTTTAGGTTTAGGAATATGTACCCCTTACCATTAATTTATTTTATTGATTTGTAATTAATCTCACAGTGGAGTTGATTTATTTACTTATTTACCTAGTTCCTATAAATATATATCCACAAGAAACTTCACAAGTACTACAATGTGATTTACAATGTTTGACTAATTTATTCAATGATGTCAATGTTCTTAGTATTTAATTTTTAACAGTTGTTTATTTTACTTATTAATGTTAGGTATTACATTCTTTGATATATAATGTTAAATGAATGTGAATGTTTCTTTAAATTGATTGGGGAGGTTCTCTAGCATCTACGTAGTAATTAGATCAGTTTTTAAATGACTTTTTAAACACTTCAATGAAGTTAACGTATTGCTATTTCTGAGGAAGTCAGCTATTAACGCTGACGAAAAAGCGCTTTTAAATATTTGTTAAATAAACGTGTCTTGGCTGCTATTGTACCCGTTTTTCATTTTTATCAGTTTGTTTGCCGTTTTTTTAGTTCTAGACAGGTACATGACAATTTAATGCAGATTTCCCAACAATGCTTTCCATTGATTTTTATTTATTTATTTTTTCTTGAACTTGGGAGAGAGCTTGTGTGCTTTTAAGTACTTGATTATTTATATAGGAAGTGCCTTGAAGTTTAGTCCATTATCATGTGCACACACACACACACACACACACACACACACACACACACACACACTTACACTTCATTCATTCCTGCATTCACTCGCACATCGCTCTCACTCTCCCGATCTCTCTCACAGACAGACTTTGCTTTTATGCATGCATTCACTCACACATGCAGACACACACACACACTCATACAGGCATTCACTTACCTGATGCCCGGCCCGGTGGTTATTAGTTCTCATCGCCCCTGTGAGGAAGCCACGGCTTCCCAGGGCATCTCTGCGCACACTCTGGGGACCCCTGGGTTAAGGGCAAGGCAAGAGAGCAGTGGTGACAGAGTCACCCTGGAATATTCCCCTTTGGATTTTTATCCCAGGAATAATAATTTGTCCTTTATCATGGCTTAACTGCAAAGTGGTTTGCCACTGTTTCATGGTCACTCTGATATAGTTCATCAGTGTAGGGTGTATCTTATACATTTTTAAGCATGGTTATCTATGTATGTGGGATACTGTCAAATGCTTTTTTTGTCTGTTAATGCCATACTCAGATTATTCCCCTTTTTACAGGTCTACACTATGATTTTATTTAACAACAAATGATCCTTTGTTACATATAACTTTCTTTTATTACCCTTTTGTTCTATTGCCATAATTGAGTTTTCTTCTAAATGACTATAAAACCCTGTTAGCATCAATTCCAGTGTACAGTTTACATGTCATCGGAAAGCAAGCTATTGGTCTATAATTTTTAGGGAAGCTTGCAGGTTCACTCTTAAGTAGGAGCATTGTTATTCCTGTTGTTAACCAGACTGGTGTTCTTCGAGGTGCGCATATAAATGGTTCTTACTCATGGCTAAATCTTTGTGCAAAGATGTTAATACAGTTAGCCAGAAGTTAGGTACTGTATCTGGGCCTGCGGTTTTCCAATTACAGGCTTTTCTTAACTGTTTCAATCTCTCTGGCTGTAACTTCATCCCATTTCATATCCTGTATATTTGAACTTCTTATTCTTTATTTTACTTCTATCCATTTAGCATCTTTGTTATGTTCCACAGGATCTTCATAAATACTTCTCTAAATGTATTTCTTCTGTTTTTGGTGGTCTTTCAATTCCTTTTACCTTATTTCCCAATTCTGTATAAAACATTTTTGGGTAATCAAATTGCTTATTTTGTACTTTTCCTTTATATGTACCTGTGTATCTTCTAAGTGTTTCTGCCTGTGCTGATATTTCTAATTTATTTGTGACAGTGCATGATAAATCCTGAACCGTCATAATAACTGCTCATACCTTTTGTCACATCTTTGAGTATTTTTGTTGATCTGTTCCCTCTTTCTACACTCTTCAAAAAGTGACACTTTTGTCTTAATTGCTGTATACTTTTCTCTATTTTTATACCTTTCAAAAGTCTCTAGATTTTGTGCTTTATATTTTTGCACTTCATCAGTCACTTCTTTTTCCAAATAGCCCAAAGCTTCTTGGTCTATATAATCCCTAATTTTTAATTTCTCCAGATCTTTTGGGTTTCTAATACCATGACAGGAATGGAACCAATTTCTAAGTCAAAGTACAATTAAAGTTCATGAAATTAGTATTGTTTCAATCTTTGATGTCAGCCAGAAGTGCTCTTCGCAGCACCCGCAATGTGCCAAGTAATGACTCCTCCTGCAACTCGTATGGAGTTACATGTATTAGTACCATACCTAAATATGATTGTAGATTCTTTTTTAAAAGACCCGTTGCTCCTACTACTATTGGAACTGTCTGGATTTCTTTTTTCCGCATTGCTCTCCTTTCTGCCTGCAGATCCTGATATTTTATGACACTCTCTCTCTGTGAGCAAGAGACTGTAGTCACTGCGTGTATTGATTTCGATGATCAATGCCACTTTTGTCTTCTTTTCATGAACTACTATATCCTGTTTTCTAGCATCTATCTTTTGAACTGCTGGTAATGGGTGATCCCATGTGATGTAGACTTCATTTTCTGTGATGCTTTGTGGCTCATGTTTCCGGTGTTTTTCAGCCACGTCAACACCATAATGTTTGCACAATGTCCAGTGCAACAGTCTTGCCACATTATTATGCCTTTCTGTATACAGTCCTTCTGCCATTAGTATGTCACAAACAGCAACGAGGAGTACAACTGTTTCCAATTCTGTTTTGTAAAACCTGCATTTGTCTGTTTCTCCCACATGTTCAATGGACTCTGTAAACCAACATGTATGTAAGCCGCTATCTTGGGCCGCCAATATTAACCTTTCATCTCTTGGTTTGAATTTGCCTCTCCTTAACCATTCCAGTGTTCGATCATGATCAACATGAGGTTCTTCCAGAAGTTTTCTATACTTGTAACTATATTTATGCATTTTCCACATTTCTTGCCTTCTCATCTGGTCCTTCACCTTATATTCTTTCTTTTGTTTTTTGGCACATTCAGTTGCTGCCTGATTTTTGTCTACTTCTGGTTTGATTTCCATTCCTGCTTGATGCCGATATATTTCTGCTAGACTATGAGAAGTCATCTTTATCTTTCTCCTCATGTTTCAAAACTTTCACTATGTTTGGGTCTTGTGAGGTCAGCAGATGTGTGTGTGCAGTCCCACGACTGAAGATCTATACATGTAATCAATTTCAAGGAGACCCATCCCTCCTTCGGAACGGGGAATATATAATCTTGGTATGCAGTGATTTTTATAAATCATTTGGTGAGCATGAAGCATCCTTCTTGCTTTCCTGCCTAATCTATCCAACATATTTTGGGGCCAGTCAGTCACTTCAAAACTAAGTTAGGACAGGAGGAGCAAATTGTTGAATTTTGTTCCTAGCTGTCAACGATGTTTTCAGGATTAATTTAAGTCTTCTAAAGTATTCCTTACCAAGTTTTATTCACATTTGTTCATGTTTTATTGTTGATCCTTCAATTCCCAAATATTTATACACTCCCTCTTGCTCAAGTTCTTTTTACAGCACACACTTGTCCCAAACTGATGTTTTTCTGGAGCTGCAGTTTTCCTGCTTTAAAAGGTTGCTTTTGTACGTTTATCAAGACCAAATTACATTCTTATATCTTCTGAAAAAGGATTTGACAACTTGGAGTTGTGCTTTCAGTTCCTCGTCTGATGAGCTATACAGTTTTAAATCAACAAAGAGAAGATGAGGAGTCTTTACACTTTGTTGTTTTCTAGAAGCCAAATTATAGCTATGGCCTAAGCTGTTAAGTAGACAGCTTAATGGGTTAATGGCAAGACAGAACAGCAGCAGTGACAGTCACCCTGGAATATCCCCCTTTGAATTTTTATCCCTGGGATAATAATTTGTCCTTTATCATGGCTTAATTGCAAAGTGGCTTTCCACTGTTTCATGGCCACTGTAATGTAGTCGATCAATGCAGGGTGTATCTTATACATTTAAAGCACTCATCCATGAATGTGGGATACTATTATATGCTTTTTTGTACTCACTCCATCCCATACTTAGATTTTTCCCCTTTTTACAGTTCCCCACTATAACTTTAATTAACAAATGATCCTTTGTTCCATGTGACTTTCTTTTATTGCCCTTTTGCTCTATTGCCATAATTGAGATTTCTTCTAAATGACTATAATCTTGGTCGGCATCAATTCCAGTGTACAGTTTATATATCGTTGGAAGACAAGACATTGGTCTATAATTTTTAGGGTAACTTGCAGGTTCACTCTTAAGTATGAGCATTATTTTTCCTGTTATCTAAGCTGGTGTCTGTTCGGGGTGTGCATATAAATAGTTCTTACATGGCTAAATCTTTATGCAAAGATGTTAATACTTTTAACCCTAAGTTAGGTACTACATCTGGGCCTGGGGTTTTCCAATTAAAGTATTTTCTTAACTTTATTTCAGTCTCTCTGGCTGTTACTTCATTCTGGTTTCATATGTGTACCTTTAAACTTCTTATTCTTTCTTTTACTTCTTCTATCCATTTAGCATTGTTGTTATGTCCCACAGGATCTTCATAAATACATCTCTAAATGCATTTCTTCTTTTTTTGGTGGTCTTTCAATTCCTTTTACCTTGTTTCCCAATTCCCTATAAAACTTTTTTGGGTCATCAATAAATTGCTTATTTTGTACTTTTCCTTTATATTTATTTATCTGCATATCTTCTAAGTTTTTCCACCTGTACTGAGATTTTGAGTTTATTTGCGATGGTGCATGATAGATCCTGATCTGTTCTAATACTGTGCATTGCTTTTATCAAGTCTATCCAAGTATTTTTGTTGATCTGTTCCCTCTTCTATACTTTAACAGTGACACTTCTTGTCTTAATTGGTTTATAGTTTTCTCTATTCAATATTTCCATGATGGTACTCAATTTCTCCCCTTCCTTACCCTCACTACCATGTGTTCTTTGTGGTAGAACTTTATCAGTTATTAATTTAGCTGCACTGTAATATATCCTGTTTACTTCTGTTACATCTCATGGATCTCTATGGACAGTCCTAATTACCGTTTTCATTTATTTTATCAAACTTCTGACTTTTTGAGTTTTATTGACCTTCTGCAGTCTACTTCTTTCATTGATCTTAATATGTCTAGCTATCTCCATTAAATCAAGCAACTCTTCTCTTAGCTCATTTTCTTCTACACTGAGGGCACAATTTTTGTTTTCCATTTCCTGTGGACATTCTATAGAAAGTTCTATACCATCTTCCTGTGGCGCACACTCTTCAATTTCACCCTGTGGCATCCACTGCTCTGTCATATGGGAACTCACTGGCCTACTCCTCAACACTGAATGTATCAGTTTCCAGTTCCTTCCCTTACTGTCCCGCTTCAAGTAAACGTTTACAGTAGTTTCCTGTGGAAGGCTCCAAAATATCTCCATATGACACCTGACCAATCCCTTCCCATTCCACTGGTTTCCCCTTAACTTCTATGTCCATTGCTATATCCTGTTGCGTTCCCAAATTAGATTTTCTACACAATCTTTCACTTCAAGGTTACTCCATAACCTCAGTTTCTATTTCTTTAACTTCTCCATTACTCACCTTCTTTTCTACTTTGCCTCTTTGTCTTATTTTTTTGTATTGTAAAGTTTTCCAAGTCTGGATTCCTTTGCCTGTATGTCTCTTCAAATATCTTTGGTGCTGCTCTTTTTGTATTGGTTAGTTTTGCTTTCTCCTTTGCATAGATATTAAACCATACTGAATCTCTTTTTCTTTCCCATGTCCATAGCTCTTCTTTAGATGTCTCCTGATCTGTTTCTCCTTACTTTGGGGACTCATTCCACTGTGCTATGATGTAACCTGTGTTAGACCTTCTACACCAAATCATTCACTTTGCAGGCCCTCCATAACTTCAACTTCATTTTTTTTAAATTCTACTTTACTAATCCTCGTTTCTACATTCCCTCTTTGTGATAATTTTTAAATTGTGAAATGTTCTATATCTGGATGCTTTTGCCTGTATTTCTCTTCGAATATCTTTGGAGCTGCCTTCTTTATATCGATACATTTGGCTTTCGGCTTTGCATAAATACTGCTCCATATCAAATCTCTCTCTTTCCCATGTCCATATTTCTTTTTTATACTTTTCAAAAATCTCTAGGTTTTGTTGTTTATATCTTCACATTTCCTGAGATGCTTCTTTTTCCAAACAGATCAAGGTTTCTTGGTCTATATACTGTTTTTCACAAAGTTGTTGCATTAATGAATGCAAATTTTTATGTGAGGCTTCTGACAGTTTTTCTTGTGGAAGTATTTTTCTTTCCTCTAATTTCTCTCAATCATTTTGTATATCTTACGTCTGGAAATTCTGGGTTTTTTGCATAACAGTAACAATACATAATTTCTTTCTTATCCTCAATAGTCCACTCTATCGTCTTTAGGGCTCTTCTTTGGCGCACCCCTTTTTGTGATTTTTGTGGACTGCTATTTCCTTCTACAATGGGGGGATGGGGGTGGGGGGCAATCCTTCGCCTGGGCCTGACCTGGCCCCATTGTAGGAATGTCTCCATATTTTGGGGATTCTAAACTGTCATCTTTTCCAGTCCTGGCACCAGTGTGCCTACCAGGATTGGGCACTTTTTTGTGCCACCTTTTTTTTTAACTTTTGACCTACTTCTGTCCATGATATATGCTATATAAATACAGTTTATATTTCAGTGTCATCTTGGTGAGAATTTGTGAAAAACAGCATCCACCTCGAGAAGGTACTCACCAAGACTTGAAGATGAATTCAATTTCAGCAATACTACTCTCCTTTGCTTGCTGACTTCTCTCTCCATTCGGACTCTGAATCCCTAACTAAGAGAGCTTTACAATGATATGTAAAGCTGTGGCAGGACAGGTAGCTTTCATCCTTCTAAGTTGGGAACTGCTGATTGAGAGCCCAGTGTCTGTTATTCTTAAAGTGTATTAGTTCTGGTTTAGGCACTTGGGCTTCAGACCAGTTATTTTACATTAAGAAGGTTTGTGGTCTGCACTCTTGTGGGAGAAGAGGCTGGACTCTGCCCTTCTGAGCTGGGAATTTCTGGTTGAAGATTTATAGTGCCTGAATATTTGAACTGTAACTTACTGAAATTGGTACACCTTGTTTGCTGTAGCATAGACTAGATCCAGGCCTGCTGAATATAGCTTTGTTTATATGCTTGTTTGTTTGCTTGTTATTTCCCTGGAACACTAATTCCACCTAATAAGCGGCTTCTCAGCGCTTCTGTGGCTCACTAGTGATATCTGCATTGCTTACTGTACTTATTTCCTTGTTTCACTTGAAAGAAAGTTACTGTTTGTCGTTTTTGCATTTAAGTTACCTGTAACACATTGCACTTAAGTTACCTGGCACTTGCTCACTAAAGCAATTATATAAGTCAGCACTAAAAATTAAAAGCACTACACCCTCACTCCCCACTGGCCCTGGTTTTCAATTAAGGAATTCCCAATATTATTCTAGCATGTCCAAAGGTCAGTTGTCAATCTCCTCTCTGGTCCAGCTGGTGAATCTGGGAATCTTGAGGCAATGTTACAACTGCCTCATGTACACAGACAACCCTCTCCTCCTCCCAACAAATTCCAACACATGTGAGAGATGCAACCATATAGCCAAACGGGAGGCTAAGCTCTCTCAACTCAGTACTGGCATAACCAGTCAGGAGGAGAAGGAAACCATACTCACTACAATTCCAGTCTCACATAGACCTACCACGACAGCAAACCAAACACATAATCACACAAAAACATACTCAGAGGCTCTAAATAAAGATCTGCGAGCAGCAGAGACCTCCAAAGCAGACACCCAAGCAGCCGCTACCCCAAAACAAAACACGTGCAACACATATCTCACAAAGCCAGTGTGCCAAACAGTCACAGCCCTTAAGACTAAACAACACACCTGATACACTTGTAATAGGTGACTCCATCGTCAGGCACACTGGCGTCCGCTCACCAGGCTGAACAAGGAGAGGGTCACTGTGAGCAGCCTGTCGGGTGCTAGGATCCGCCACATAACACAAGCACTCAGGTCACTCCAAGGCAAGTACAAATATGACTCGGTCATTGTCCATGCTGGTGTGAATGACCTGAGACGTACCTCCCTGGACTACATGAAAAGAGACATAAAGGAGCTCTCTGAGCATGTAGCCCAGGCCGGTATGACCCTGACCTTGAGTAGCATCTTACCCTCACCAAGAATGATGCCACAATATGAGGACAAGATGATCAATTTCAACAATTGGCTTAAGTACTGGTGTCATTCAAAGGGGATCCAATGCCTGTCAGCTTGGGATGATATGCTCGACAAGCCACGATGCTTCGCTAGGGACGGCTTGTACCTGTCACCTCTGGGCTTTCGGATATTGGCAAAGGCTCTTGCTACCCCATAGTGCCTTTTTTAGGCAAGGCTCAAAAGACAAACCCACCTCCATAGGTATCACAAGGGATAAGAAACTAAGAGTAATGCTACTCAACGCCAGAAGTCTAAACCTCAAGATGCACTTTTCGAAACTCTCCTTAGCATGGAGAACATCGATATCTGTGCAGTAACAGAAACCTGGTTCAGGGCTCCCAAGAGCACCCCAGCACTACCAGGTTATACCTCATACCATGCTTTTTGGCCCCAAAACTTGGACCGAACCACAAAAGGAGGGGGTGTATCGATATTCATCAAAGATACCCACACCTCCAGGTTGGTGGCAAAGCACGAAGCATCAGAGACTATCCATGTGCAACTAACAGTAGGTAAAACTGCCTTCCAGTTTATAGCCTGCTACAGACCACCCTCCCAAACCCAGGAACCCCACTCGGCCTTCCTGAGAAAACTGGAAAATATGAAGGTCTCTCCAAACACCATTATATTGGGCGACTTCAACTACCCAAACATAGACTGGGAGCATTACTCTAGCTCCAACACCCTAGCCCAAAGGTTCCTAGAATTTATAAACTCAAATGCTATGGAACAACTTGTTACCACTCCCACAAGAGGGAAAACATACTGGACCTGATCATCACCAACATGGGGACTCTATGCTCCAGACCAGAAGTGTATCCCTCACTGGTAAGATCAGATCATAAACTAATCTCACTGGATATTCACATCCCGCCCCCACCCCTGCCCAGAAAACCACAGTGAAAAACTTCTCTAAAGCAAATTTTACACTCCTCAAAACTGAGGTGGAATCCTTCAAAGCCCCGGGCCTGTGGAAAATACAGCCCAGACCGCAGAATCCTTTATAAGCATTCTATGAACACCTTCAGGAATGCATGGATCATCGATCCCAAATAAAACCAAGACCCAATCCTCCAAAGGCAGACATCCTGTCTGGTGGACCCCAGCCATAAACAAACTATACAATAGAAGGAGGAAGCTACTAAATGATAAAGCAAAATCCCAAAAAGGGAAGGCATCACTGATCAGTATTAGCAAAAAACTACGGGCACACATAAAATTGTCTAAGGCCAGCTTCGAGAGAAAAATTGCACAGGACACTAAGGATAATCACAAGGCTTTCTTTAGTTATGTTAGGAACCTGGGTGGTAATTCCCAGATATGCTCAGAATTAGTCCAAAATGACAAAAAATACACCGAACCCACAGACATTGCCAACATCCTAGCTGACAGGTTCAGCGCAAACTTCTCCCCCCACTCCGCACCAAAAGGGCAAATATCTATCCCAGCAGATTGCTGCCCCCCTGACATCTCAGATGCTCAGGTAAGAGCCGCCCTCTCCAAAGCAAAAAACACAGCATCAATGGGACCAGATGGTGTCCGGGCTGCGTCCTACATGAACTCAAAGAAGAGCTAAACCCAAACATAAAACTACTGTTCAATCTCAGCCTTACTACAGGATATGTACCCAAAGAGTGGCGTACAGCAACAGTGGTCCCTCTCCATAAAGGTGGTGCCTCAACGGATCCTGGAAACTATCGCCCCATAAGCCTGACTAGCTTGGTCTGCAAAGCTATGGAAAGGATCATCATGGACCTCATAAATAAAGATATTGGGGACCTACAAACACTGGATCCTAACCAGTTCGGCTTTGTTAAGGGCAGATCCTGCCTCTTAAACCTGGTTGATTTCTTTGAAACAGTCACCAAGGCCATTGACGAGGAGGTGGTCCACACAGCCTACCTGGACCTCGCAAAGCCTTCGATACAATACCCCACTCGGGCATTATAGATAAGCTCACCAGCTTAAATATAAACCCCTATGTCACTAGATGGATTGCAAACTGGCTCAAGGACAGAACCCACATGGTTAGAATTGCTGGAGCCATGTCAGACTCCAAACCAGTTACAAGTGGTGTCCCACAAGGCTCAGTCCTGGGACCTCTCTTGTTCGGTATATATTTCTCGGAGGTACAGGCCAACACGGAAGGACTGTGGCTGACCAAGTTCGCAGATGACTGCAAACTGGGTGCCATAATCGACTCTCCAGCCGACACAAGCATCCTTCAAAAGGGCCTCATAGAAACAGACAACTGGTGCCAGTGCCATGGCCTCAAGCTAAATGCCAAAAAGTGTATAGTCATCCCCTTTGGCAAAAACAAAGTGCCCACAAATTACCACATAGGTGGAAATCCATTACGTACAGAAGAAGTAATTAGGGACCTGGGGACCCAAGTTGATAGCAATCTCTCATTTGACAACCACTTGGCCAAAGTGGTTAGAAAAACATTTTATATAGCCCACCTAATCATGAAGGGATTCACATCTAGATCAGGGGAGGTCATCGTGCCTCTTTACTCATCCCTCATCAGGCCCATAATAGAGTACAATGCCCCTTTTGGGATGTACCTTACCAGACACCTGCAGCAACTGGAAAGACCCCAAAAGTACCTCACCAAGAGGATCAAAGGGCTCAAACAGATGCCATATGCTGCCCGGTTAAAGAAACTCCAGCTCTACTCAGTGGCATACCGCCTGTTCAGAGGCGATCTGTGCCTGACGTATAAAGCCATGTCCAACCCGGAATTAATGGACATGCTGCACCTCAGAAAATCCAAATCCCATTGAGCTACGCACTCGAGAGACTTGAACCTCAGCACTGAAATAAATAGGACATGCTGGAGGGACAGATTCATAACCCAGAGGCTCCCTTCACTCTGGAATAAAATCCCAGTCCAGGTTAGGCAGAGTCCCTCATTGACTCTCTTCAAGAGAAATCTTGATTTGTGGATGGGAGATCGTAGGTTTACCCCGGGTATCACTTCTGTGTCACTGTTAGATAGAGGCACAGTATACTAACCTCGAAAAAGGGCATAGCAAAATAAATTTAAAATGGGTGGCGAAAGCCAAACACATTCTGGCTAGGCTTATAAATGCCCTAGGGCAGATAGCCTAGTATGAACCTATGAACCTATATCAAAGTGGGGGACAGTGTCAAAAGCCTTGGCCAGGTCAAGATAGGCAGTATGTACAGTCTTATCTTCACCCAGGGCTTTGATGACCTTCTCGAAGTCCAACAGATTTAATAAGCAAGACTTATCCTTAATGAAGTCAAACTGGGTTGGATCTATAGTTTGAAATTTGCCTATGCCCTTGTTGAGAAGGTCCATGATGATTCTTTCCATGGCCTTTCAGAAAAGACTGGTTAAAGTTATGGGTTGATGCCCCCCCTCCCCTTTTGTGCAATGGGATTACTGTTGCTGTTCTCCATTCCAATGGAACAAATCCAGTTCTAAGGCTGTGGTTAGGTCCTGCGTTAGATTGCTTAATAAGCATCCTGGGATGTTATCTGGTCCCATGGAGGTCGTGTTTTTGGCCTTGGAGAGTGCAGACAAAACCTAATCTCTAGAAATAGATCTCCCGTCCTTCGAGAGCACATGTAAGACCTGATCTCTAGATGTATATTTAGAGAGAAAGCCAGGGGCGAGGAATTGATAGCAAAGAAGGGAGACTAAACAGATGCAAGATATGAATACTTATTTGTTTATCCTGGTGTTAATGAAGAATAGAGACAGCTTTTGGCTAGGAAGTCATTCAGAATGGTTGTAATGGATGGGAGGGAGGGTACGGACCTGATGGATACAAGTAAGGAGTTCCTGGCCTTAGCAACATGGTTCAAGTACAGACAATGCCCAGCAGATGTGATAGATTTGTGGAAAGACAGGAGTTTTTGGTCAATGGATTGTAATGACTGAACTGGGAAACACAGTTGTGTAGAATGTTATTTAGTGCTGGACAACAGTGTGATGGATTTTGGATACATCCATAGGTGGTAAGTAGCTGTGTATAGCTTAGTTAAAGTAGTTCTAATAAATTTAGGCTTTTAGTGCTAAACAGTGGTGGGTTCTGAAAGGGGTATTTGCTGCAAATTTAGCAACTTTGTTATAGAATTGTTCAAGTTTTGATTTTTGTGATGCCTGCACGTTACTAGGGATGGGAGGGCCATAAGGAAGTGTGGGGAGGAGAGAAGTAGTGGCAGTTTTTTTTCTAAATTATCCATAGCCTTTCACCTCTTAAATTATTTTACTAGATTAGTGTGCAGTTAGAACTTGTCTGATCAAAGACTGCTGGAATGGGGCTCAGTTTTTAGCTTTTTATTGGTTAATTTGTTTAAATCAGTTTGCTCATTTGCTACTGTTATATTGGTTAATTTGTTTAAATCAGTTTGCTCATTTGCTACTGTTACTGTTATATTAAAAATATATATATACACTTATATATATATATATATATATACACACACACACCCACTTTATGCATCGCTGCTTAGCTAGCGTTAAACTATTACCAGCGCCATAAAGTCTGCTCTTCAAATTTTTCCTTAGAACTAGCCAGTTTTTAGTTTTAGCACTAAAATCTGTTTCTTTGAGCTCAGAACTTGTTGTAAGCACTAAATAAGCTACAAATTACTACAGCACTCAACATTCCTCACTTGTCTAAAGGAAAACAGTTTTTAGTACTTAATAAATACCTATCCAGGCATGTCTAAGGGTAAAGCTCCCGGTGTTTTCTCCTGTCTATCTGATGAATCTTGGGGCAATGCAGCGATTGCCTCACGTACACAGACAACTCTCTCCTCTTACCACCCAACACTAGAACCTGTGAGAGATGCACTTATATAGCCAAAGTGGAAGCAAAGCTCTCTTCACCCAAGACTGGACTAGACTGTCAAGAGGAGAAGGTAAATACTTGCATCACACCACACTCATCAAATAGTCCCTCAAAACCTACACATAGAAATACGAAACACACACTTACATTCGCAGAGGCTCTCAATAAAAATCTGTTCAAGCAACAGAGACCTCCAAAGCAGAAACGCAAGCAACCTCCATCCCCAACACAACTCAAATGACACATAGCCCACAAACTCAGTGTGCCACTCAACCACAGCCCATAAGGCATAACAGCGTACCCAACACTCTAGTCATACGTGACTCTAAAGGCAGGCACACTGATGTTCCACTCACCAGGCTAAACAAGGAGAAAGTTACGGTCAGCTGCCTGTCCAGGTGCCAGGATCCGCCACATAATGCACGCACTCAGGTCACTCCAAAACAAGTACAAATATGACTCTGTCATTGTCCATGTTGGTGTGAATGACCTGCGATGTACCTCCCTGGACTACATGAAAAGAAACATGGAGGAGCTCTCCAATCTTGTAGCCCAGGCAGGTATGACCCTAGACCTGAGTAGCATCCTGCCATCACCCAGAAAGATACCACAGTACAAGGACAAAATGATTGACTTCAACAATTGGCTAAGCTTCTGGTGTCATTCTAAAGGGATCCAGTATCTGTCTGCCTGGGATAACATGATCAACAGACCACGGTGCTTTGCCAGAGATGGCCTGCACCTGTCACCCTTGGGATTCTGGATACTGGCCAAGGCTCTTGCCACACCTATAGTGCCTTTTTTAGGCAAGGTTCAAATGACAAATTCACCACCTTAACAGCTACAAGCAAGCAAAATCTGAGGGTAATGCTACTCCATGCTAGAAGTCTTAACCTCAAAATGCATTCACTCGAGGCACTCCTTAAAATGGAGAACATAGACATCTGTGCAGTGACAGAGACCTGGTTCAAGGCTCCAGAGAGCACCCCTGCATTACTAGGCTATAATTCATACCACACCTTTTGGCCACCTAACCTGGACCATAACACTAAAGGCGGAGGTGTGTCCATTTTCATTAAGGATATCCACACCTCCAGGCTAGTTGCTCTGCATAATATATCCGAGATTATCCAAGTGCAACTAACTCTGGGCAAAATCGCAATCCAAATTGTAACTTGCTATAGATCTCCACCATGTCCCAGGATTCCCACTCCGCATTTCTTGATACACTGGAAAATATTAGGGTGCAACCAAACACTCTAATAATGGGGGATTTCAACTACCCCACCATTAACTGGGAAAACTACTCCTGTACCAACTCTTTTGCTCAACGTTTTCTGGAATTCATAAATTCCAATGCCTTGGATCAACTTATCCACACCCCCAACAAGGGCAGCAATATCCTAGACCTGGTCATTACCAACACGGGCAACCGGTGTTCACACCAGAGGTCAATTCCCCGTTGGTCAGATCAGACCACAAGCTAATAACCCCAGACATCCACCAGAGGTCAATTCCTCGTTGGTCAGATCCGACCACAAGCAAATCAGCCTAGACATCCACATCCCACCTCCAGCCCCAATTAGGGAAACCATCGTAAAAAACTTCTCAAAAGCCAACTTAACACTTCTTAAGACAGAAGTGGCAAACTTCATGACACCCATGCAGACGGACAATAGAGGTATGACTGCCAAATCCTACACAAATGCACTTTATAAGCACTTACACAAGTGCATGGATCATGCTATCCCTAATAGAACCAAGATGTTATCCTCCAATAAAAGGAAGCCAATCTGGTGGTCCTCTGCCATAAACAAACTCTACAACAGAAGAAAGAAACTGTTGCAAAAAAAAAAAAAGAGTAAAATTCCATGACTGGAGGAACTCCCTGGTCAACCTCAGTAAGAAGCTGAGATCCCTCATAAAATCCCCCAAAGCTAGTTACGAAAACAAAATTGCCACTGACTCTAAAGACAACCACAAAGCATTCTATAGCTATGTCAAGAATCTCAATGGCAACACTCAGATCTGCTTTGAGTTGCAGCACAATGGTACTAAATATACAGAACCAACTGATATTGCCAACATCCTAGCAGACAGGTTCAGTGCTAACTTTACCCCCCCCTCACCCCCTAGAGGGCCCATCTCTATACCGGAAAAATACAAAGTTCCTATAATCACGGCTGCACAGGTAAAAAAAACACACTCTCCAAAGCCAAGAGCACAGCATCCATGGGACCTGACAATATCCCAGGCTGCGTTCTACACGAACTACAGAATGAACTGGCACCCTACCTAAGTACCATGTTCAATCATAGCCTCACCTCAGGCTTTGTACCCACTGAATGGCGCACCGCGACAGTTATCCCACTCCACAAAGGGGGAGCCATGACGGACCCCAGGAACTACCGCCCCATTAGCCTGACGAGCCTGGTCTGCAAGGCCATGGAACGTATCATTGTGGAACTCAAGCAAAGACATTGGTAATCTCCAAACTCTGGACCCTACTCAATTTGGATTTGTAAAAGGCAGATCATGTCTCCTAAACCGGATTGACTTCTTTGAAGCAGTCACCAAAGCCATAGATGAGGGTAAAATGGTTCACACAGCTTATCTAGATCTCGCCAAGGCTTTCGACACCATCCCCCACTCTGGAATTATAGATAAGCTCACTAAACTAGGTATAAATCCCTATGTCACAAGATGGGTTGCCAACTGGCTCACGGACAGAACCCACACTGTGAAAGTAGCGGATTCCAAATCCGACATTAGATCAGTGACAAGTGGAGTACCACAGAGTTCAGTCCTGGCTCCTCTCCTGTTTGGTATCTACTTCTCTGAAGTGCAGGCCAACACAGAAGGTCTTTGGCTAACAAAGTTTGCAGATGACTGCAAACTAGGAGCCATAATCGAAACTCCTAACGATGTGGACAAACTACAAAAGGGCCTCACTGAGACAGATACCTGGTGTCAAAGCCATGGTCTGAAGCCCAATGCCAAGTGTATCGTCATCCCCTTTGGTAAAAACTCTGTACCCATGAACTACCACATAGCTGGTAGTCTACTTCACGCCGAAAATGTGATAAGAGACCTTGGGACACAGGTGGACAGTAGTCTCTCCTTTGATAATCACATCGCCACAGTGGTCAGGAAATCCTTCTACGTGGCTCATCTCATCACAAAAGGATTCTCATCCAGAAAAAAAGAGGTCATGGTTCCCCTCTACCCATCACTCATTAGACCCATTATAGAGTACAACGCCCCTTTTGGTATGTACCTCACAAGACATCTACAACAACTGGAAAGACCACAGAAATAGACCCATTATAGAGTACAACGCCCCTTTTGGTATGTACCTCACAAGACATCTACAACAACTGGAAAGACCACAGAAATACCTCACAAAGAGGATTACTGGCCTCAAACAGACAGTCTCAAAAAACTACAGCTTTACTCCATTGCATATCGCCTACTCAGGGGCTATCTCTGCCTAACATACAAAGCTATGTCAAACCCAGAGCTGTTGGACATGCTCCACTTAAAGAAATCCCAATCCCTCTGAGCTACACGCTCTAGGGACCTTAACCTTGTCACCACAATAAACAGAACATGCTGGAGGGATAGATTCCTGTCCCAGAGACTTCCCATACTCTGAAACAGACTACCTATCTATGTCAAACAGAGCTCCTCATTAGCACTCTTCAAGAAAAATCTTGATGATTGGATGGGAAATTCACCCCGGGGATCACTTCTGTGGCTCTGCTCGACAGGGGCACAGGAAAATAATTTTCTTGGGTGGCGAAAGCCAGGGTACATTTTTTGGCTAGGCTTGTATGGGCCCTAGGGCCGATAGCCTAGTACCTACCTATGGACATCCTGCCCCCTTCACCCCATTAGGGAAACCACCGTAAAAAATTTCTCCAAAGCCAACTTCATACTTCTTAAGACAGAAGTGGCAAACTTCACGACACCCATGTAGACGGACAATAGAGGTATGGCTTCTGAATCCTACACAAATGCACTTTATAAGCACTTACACGAGTGCATGGATCATGTTATCCCTAACAGAACTAAGATGCTATCCTCCAAAAACAAGAAGCCAATCTGGTGGCCCCCTGCCATAAACAAACTCTACAACAGAAGAAAGAAACTGTTGCAAAAAAGAGTAAGATACCATGATTGGAGGAACTCCCTGGTCAGCCTCAGTAAGAAGCTGAGATCCCTCATAAAATCCTCCAAATCTAGTTACGAAAACAAAATCGTCACGGATTCTACAGACAACCACAAAGCATTCTATAGCTATGTCAAGAATCTCAATGGCAACACTCAGATCTGCTCTGAGTTACAGCACAATGGCACTAAATACACAGAACCAACTAATATTGCCAACATCCTGGCAGATAGGGTCAGTGCTAACTTTACTCCCCTTTCACCCCTAAAGGGCTCATCTCTATACCGGAAGAATGCAAAGTTCCTGTAATTATGGCTGCACAGGTAAAAAAACACACTCTCCAAAGCCAAGAGCACAGCATCCATGGGAACTGACAACATCCAGGCTGCATTCTACATGAACTGCAGAATGAACTTGCACCCCACCTAAGCACCACGTTCAATCCTAGCCTCACCTTAGGCTTTGTGCCCACTGAATGGCGCACAGCGACAGTTATCCCACTCCACAAAGGGGGAGTCACCACGGACCCCGGGAACTACCGCCCCATTAGCCTAATGGGCTTGGTCTGCAAGGCCATGGAACGTATCATTGTGGATCTTGTACACAAAGACATTGGTAATCTCCAAACTCTGGGCCCCACCCAAATCATTCTAGACTTCTTTGAAGAAGCCACCAAAGACGCAGACGAGGGTAAGGTGGTTCACACAGCCTATCTAGATCTCACCAAGGCTTTTGACACCATTCCCCGCTCTGGAATTATAGATAAACTCACTAAACTAGGTATAAATTCCTGTGTCACAAGATGGCTTGCCAACTGGCTCACTGACAGAACCCACACTGTAAAAGTAGCAGACTCCAAATCCGACTTCAGACCAGTGACAAGTGGAGTACCACAGGATTCAGTCTTGATGCCTCTCCTGTTTGGTATCTACTTTTCCGAAGTACAGGCTAATACAGAAGGTCTTTGGCTAACCAAGTTCACAGATGACTGCAAACTATGAGCCATAAACTAAACACCTATCAATGTAGACATTCTACAAAAGGGCCTTACGGAGACAGATGCCTGGTGTCAAAGCCATGGCCTCAACCTCAATGCCAAAACGTGCATGGTCATCCCCTTAGGTAAAATCTCTGTACCCATGAGCTATCACATAGGTGGTAGTCTACTTAACACCAAAAGTGTGATAAGAGACCTTGGGACACATGTGGACAGTAGTCCCTCCTTTGATAATCACATTGCCACAGTAGTCAGGAAATCCTTCTACGTGGCACACCTCATCACAAAAGGTTTCTCATCCAGTAAAATAGAGGTCATTGTTCTCTCTACTAGTCACTCATTAGACCCATTATAGAGTACAACGCCTCTTTCGGTATGTACCTCACAAGACATCTACAACAACTGGAAAGGCCGCAGAAATACCTCACAAAGAGTATTACTGGCCTTAAACAGATGACCTACACAGACAGTCTCAAAAAACCTAGCTTTACTCTGTCGCATATCGCCTACTCAGAGGCGAACTCTGCCTAACATACAAAGCTATGTCAAACCCAGAGCTGTTGGACATGCCCCACTTAAAGAAATCCCAAACCCTCCAAGCTACACGCTCTAGGGACCTAAATCATGTCACTACAATAAACAGAACATGCTGGAGGGATAGATTCCTGTCACAGAAACTTCCTATACTCTGGACAAACTACCTGTCTATATCAAGCAAAGCTCCTCATTAGCATTCTTCAAGAAAAATCTTGATGACTGGATGGGAAATAGGAAATTTACCCCGGCTATCACCTCTGTGGCTCTGCTCAACAGGGGCACAGGAATATAATTTTTTTGGGTGGCGAAAGCCAGGATACCTTTTTGGCTAGGCTTATATTAGGCCCTAGGGCTAATAACCTAGTACCTACCTATGAACCTATAAAACTGAATTCCCCCACCAAAAAAAAAAAAAGAAAAAGCATCCATTTTTTTGTAATCTAGAGAGTGTTAACAAGAAAAACAATTCTCCTCATGTTTAGTAAAACGTAAAATAATACTGAACCTTTACTCTGTTATAAAGGAACTTATGAAGAGTGAAACTTGAGATGCACAACACTGTAAAAACACAGCTTAATAAAACTTGTTAGGAACTGGAATAATAGAAGGGTGTATTGAACTAAAACTAAAAAAAAAAAAAGGAATGAGAACTACTCTGCCTTGTAAGCAGAGACTATAATTTGCTTGTTGCACTCTACTTTCATACATTCATTGCCAAAAGCCAACTCTGTATAGAGGTGACAGTGGAATCTAAAACATGCAGCACATAAGCACCAAGTGTCTATGGATTACCTGAGCTCATTTGCATGTTAAAGGTGAATTAAACTGCATCTCATTAGCCTTGACTCATACATAGAAACTAGAAATTCATCCCTGGTTTGGCACCTGTGCTCTAATGCAAACAGGTAACCTGTAAATGGTTCATCTCCCAGGCCCCTGCTTACACTTATCAAGGGTATCAGAACTTGTCAGAATTTTGGGATGCATGGCTAGGCTTAAAAGGCCCTTGTGGTCATTAGCCTAGTAAACGCCGATGAATCCACATTTGGTTGGAAAGACCAGTTGCAGTGTTGTAAGATTACAATACAGACTAACTTTGTGTCACTGTAGTTGGTATGCTGAATTAAAGTGAAATGCTGAATCCAAAACCAATAAATTAAAGAAAATCTGGCCCTATGGGAGCCTCAAGGAACACTTGAAGGGAATGCAATCATCTCCCAGCATATTTTTAAATCTCAGTCTGACTGAGACATCAGACAACCATGCCTGAATCCAGCAAAAAATTTACCCATCATAGCCAAAATGCAAAAGTCAGAGTCAGAATTTAATGGTCTAAAAAAATCAAAAGTTTAGTGCATTTTTTTTTAAAAAAAAACATGACACCAAAAGAAAATATGCTTCCAGGTCTGTGATGGCAACACTGTAAAATGAGTGTTAACCAACCTGGATTTTTAATAAAAATAACAATATATAAAACATCACAAAATCAGAGCCTGGCATTGTTTTTTTTAACATATTCACCTGCTAACCTGGGTAAGTGAACTACCATCTGAACCTTTTTCTATCATAACCTTGGCCACAAAGGAAGTGTAAAATTTATTAATTCTGTTTGTTATCTGGGACAGTCCGACTGTGGCATGCAACACTCCTTTTCAGCACAGTCCTGAAAAGAAAAGCTCCAGTAATAAAAGCTTTAATTACAGTGAAAATAGGAAGTACAAGACAGATAGCATAAAAAAAGCACATATGAATATAAAAATATGACCTAAATGGACACAACAGTAGCTGATCAAGCCCTAAGAAGACTAAGCTGAATGAGGCCAACAAGAGACGACTTGAATGAAGAAGGAGCTAACAAGTAAATGGGGAAATGACCAAAAGGCAGTCAATAAGCCTTCAAAAAGCCTGAAAGAAAAAATATCAGCAGCCCAGGGCCTAATGTAAGTTATGGTACTAGGCCAATAATAGAAGTCCTCAAAAACAGAGGAATCTGGTTATTAAACAGAGAACTGAGTAAAAAGCAAGGCAGCAACAAAATCAGCCTGGACTTAAATCCAACATACAGTGCAATGCCAGTGACACAAGGCAGCAACAAAATCAGCCTGGACTTAAATCCAACATACAGTGCAATGCCAGTGACACAAGGCAGCAACAAAATCAGCCTGGACTTAAATCCAAGATACGGTGCAATGCCAGTGACACAAGGCAGCAACAAAATCAGCCTGGACTTAAATCCAACATACAGTGCAATGCCAGTAACACAAGGCAGCAACAAAATCAGCCTGGACTTAAATCCAACATATGGTGCAATGCCAGTGACACAAGGCAGCAACAAAATCAGCCTGGACTTAAATCCAACATACAGTGCAATGCCAGTGACAAAAGGCAGCAACAAAATCAGCCTGGACTTAAATCCAACATACAGTGCAATGCCAGTGACACAAGGCAGCAACAAAATCAGCCTGGACTTAAATCCAAGATACGGTGCAATGCCAGTGACACAAGGCAGCAACAAAATCAGCCTGGACTTAAATCCAACATACAGTGCAATGCCAGTGACACAAGGCAGCAACAAAATCAGCCTGGACTTAAATCCAACATACGGTGCAATGCCAGTGACACAAGGCAGCAACAAAATCAGCCTGGACTTAAATCCAACATACAGTGCAATGCCAGTGACAAAAGGCAGCAACAAAATCAGCCTGGACTTAAATCCAACATACAGTGCAATGCCAGTAACAGAAGAATTCAGTGCTGGGAAGGAATCTGACAGAACTAGCACTGAAATTACTAAGACACATTAAATACATAATCTAATAACCTGAAAGAAGCAGTGTGGGTTACTGGAAGGATAGGGTTAATCCACAAAGAAAGCAATTCACAAGGGAGCAAAACAGACCAAAGGTAAAACAGTGCTACTCCTTACTTGGTTATGGGCAGCCTGCAGCCACTACTGCTGGACTGAATGGAAAGGAGTCCTGAAGCACTATCCTGATGCATAAACAAAATTTCCATGGCATCCATGTCCCCTAGATGGTCTTGCCCTTATAAATGTCCTGCCAACCACATCACAGGGCAGATGCTTCCATGGTAATTGATACAACATGAGTGTGAAGTTAAGATTCCCAACAGGAGAACTGTTGAATTCAGCCACCAGATCTGAAAACAATGACACACCTTAGGATGTCTGGATAGGATGAAAGTCTGACTGTTGAAACCTCAACTCAAGAGCCTCATGAACAACTGTCATGTAGGAAGAGAGAAACGACAACTGATGCTGCCACAAGCTCAAGAGTCTTGACAGCACTTTGTGGGAATACTTTCAAGACCACCTGCTGAAGACAGAGCGAGAGGGACAGGACTAGAACTTGTTGGTGTGCAAGAATACAAAATAAATGATTGTCCTAAGCCACTCAGTGACAGACGGATAAAGCCCTGACTACAACCTGGGTGCCCAGAGTTTGATTAGTTGTTTGAGCATTTGACAGAGTTAAAAGGAAGAATACTGTGCTCCTATCCCGGAGAGGAGAGGGTGCATACAGATGCCTCTCCACTTGAGCTCTAATGAAGCCTGGAGCTCAGGGAGGTTGGGGTGGGTGAGGATAGATGGATAAGTGCATGCCTTTAGGGCCTGGGGGAGTGCAGAGCAATTCATAGTTAACCCAAGCCCAGCTAGCCGTAGCTTATGGCTAGGCATGTACGGGAGGGGCACAGACCACTAAAAATCCCCATAGAAGAAGGTAGGACTCCCAACACTCAACCCAAACCTCCACTGAGTAAGTTATGAACCAAATAAGTTGTGACCTGAGAAGGAAGGTGGGTGAGCTTACTGGCAGGGAGGAACAACAAAAAGGAATAGGGGTTCTGGATGAAAAACAAAGATGGTTGTCCAATGAGTACTCTGAATGTAAGAACTTGAACTGCAACTCAGAGAAATTCTACAAGGTTTACTGTTACTCCGAGGTATCAGAACTGCTGAATCACAGGTCAGCTCTCGTGGACAGAGAGCAACATCTAAAAGAGTGCAGCTGCTAGTCATCTAGATAAAGGCAACCTTGGATCCCTGCAGCCTGAGACAGGCTGTCGCAACAGACATGCATCTTGAGAAAATCCTGAAGGCTGAGGAGAGTCCACATGTAAGGGTCTAAAACAGGTAGTGACTAGCCCCCACTCAAAATAATAAAACCTTGTTTAATCACTTGCAAATCTTTATAAGGCAGTAAGCATCTTAGAGGTTCAAAAAGAAAAGTCATTAGCATAGACTAAAAAACAAAGCTATGACCATGCAGTTGGTTTCTCTGGGGGAAAAATGCATTTTGACCTCTGAAATATATGAGGAGTCTATGACAAATTAATACACTTAGCTCTTCTGGTCCGGTGTGACCTCCTGAATAGCTTATTTGTTGAGGAACATTGTACCTGCTTCACTTCCACAAACTTCTGACGGGGGGGGGCATCCAAGAAAGGGCAACAATGAAATTGGGTGGGATGAGACAAGGGGGGGGGGGGTAAAGTGACCTTTGGTTAACATCTCCTATATCCATTTGTCCCTGGAGACTTTTTCTATGTGGAGCATCCAAGAAGTAAACCCCACCCCAACTACCTCCTCAAAGGGAGAGAAGGTCAGAATTCCTTCAATCCACCCTAAGGCTGACCACAATCTTGGGGTGCTACAGTCTCTGATCTCTGGGCAATGATCTTGCTGGAATTTAGACTCAAGGGACTGTTTAGAGTGCCCTTCTCTCGCTATGGGTCATCCCAGGGTTAGATTCCCTCACCCTCCAATTCCCAGCTATGTGACTCTGAGCATTTACTTAACCAGACAGCACTCCCAGGCAGAGTCTGCAAAATATCTTGGTTAACAAATGAAATGAAATAATGCACACTGGGAGTAAAGGCATAAGGTTAGTAACTTGGGAAAGTTCATGGGTCAAGCTGATCTAAAATGCCTGCACCACCAGCCCTGTTTCTGCAATAAGAGCTCTGCAATAACAGATTGCAGGTTCTGTAGTTGCTTAAATCTAAACATTTTAGCTGACTAAATAAAACTCATCTGTTAGGAGTAAGGATGGATATCTGCTTAACACAAACACTGTCATTTTATGACGAATGACGCCAGTTATGTAAAACTTGTGAAAGTCATGAATAATGGACATGTAACAAGGACTTGCTCAGTGCATTTCAACTACTGCGTCACCCTAAGATTAGCAAAGCTCACTGTATTAAAAGTGTAAACACATTAAGTACCATCTACAGTCATAAATATCACTGGGAGAATACCAATGAAGAAAGCTGCAGCTTCCTAAAAATTCAGCCTTAAATGCAAGCAAACTAAACCACGTTTTGTATTTTGTTTGATGTATATAATAAAATTCTACCCTGACCATTTTGTACTTTGAATATTGCACAGGTAATGCTAATAAAATATAAGCTGTCATGTACTACTTTATCGTCATGCAATTTCATAAAATGACACTACTGACTTTGTTTGCTACATTTAACAAACCTAACTGCAATATGCTCGGTAAGAGAGCAAAGAAGGTACCAAACAAGGGGCCAAGTACAAATGTTCACTCTAAAAGATCACTTGCAAGTTTTTTTTGAAAATCTTTCTCACCTAGCAGAATGTATACTGGAATCTCTACTTCTAAAGTAGAGAGAATTTTGAAGCAACTGAGTGCTTCTATTTAAACCTCAACACTGGTTAATCAGAGCAGAAGCTAGAACAGAGCTCCCATTTTATCCCTCTCCCTCTCATATCACCTGTTCTGCTTTACATGCTGCATAGGTAGCACTCTGGACAGATATTAAGAAACTGAGTGCAATCCATGCTGTGACGAGTCTTACACTCTAAGAAATCCGACTGAGATTTAATCCCATAAATCATGATATTGGCCGTTTCTTTTCTTAACCAATTTAAGACCTCTATCCTGGCTACAACTCATTAAACCTATACAAAATCAGATATTGTGACAGCTTCTACTATTCAGCTTTAATGGAAGACACTCACAGTGCATACAGCATGGAAATTATGCTCAGATACTCTCAAAAAGACAGTGGCACCAGACCTGACCTTAACAAATGTTAGGCACCCCCTGCAGTAAAGTCTGACTATACTGTGCAAATGACAGTATGTACAGATAAGGTAACCCTAACTTCCTCTTATAAAAAGCAGCTTCAAAAACAGGAAGTGCATTCATCTGTATTTTCTAAAAGATATGTAGTCTGAAACTTAAATGTATGTCATTATTTAGGAACTTTAATCCTCAGTACTTTCTGCAAAAGAGGAATAGTCCAAAAATATGATGGCAATAATCTGGACATTCTGTGAAAATCTGGAAAGTTAAGAGGTATGAAAGATGACTGTAAATGCAAGGGACTGCATTACACGGCTTGACAGCACTCACTAAGTGTTTTATGGCTTTGAAAGCCAGTAAAACACTTGACTTTTCCTTCTTTTACTGTAACTTTAGTACATGAAGCAGATGAAGCTTATTATAACTGTATCTCTGATCCTAACCTATAATTGTGTGTTCTCGACATAGATGCCAAGATTGAATTTCTTGGGATCTATTTCTCAAACACATTAGATCAGCCATTTAAAAATATTTAAGTTCATTCAACTGCCTAGGACTACATGGAAACACTTTCAGAAGTCCTGCTTTTCCAAGAACCACAACTGTGTGTGAACAAAACTAGAATAAAGTGATGCCTCGGGTTCCTTTCCATTAGAGGGATGTTCACTGCAAATGAAACCCCAATCCAACTGTGAATGTGGGACATTATGTATACATACGTATAAATGTGTGTGCATGGACATTATGCATACAAAAGTATAATTGTGTGTGTATGTAAATATATACTTGCATGTGTGTGTGTGTGTGTATATATTTATTTACACACACACACACACACACACACACACACACACACACACACACACACACACACACCAAAAGGCTGTGGTGTCTCAGAGCTCTGCCCCTGCTGTGAAGTATACCAACCTGGTGATTAGTATATGAAGTTAGGAGAGACCTAGTGAGTGCAGGGAAGCAGAAAAGCACAACATTTAATGAGTTTTGGAATTTTGCTTTATACTTGGAGTTGTTTTATGTTCATTGTGTATTATTTTGAAATACTGATTCACAGCCCATTTAAAGTCAACAAACAGTTAGTGTTTGTTTGGATTCATTAAAAGAAACATTTTACTCACTTGCATAGTAGAGTAACCATCATAAACAACGAAGGAGAAAAACAGAGGAGTGGTTTTTGCATGGGTGATTTGCACCACAACCCACAAGGTCCATTAACTTCAAAATTAGTATTACAATTCTTGACAATGGTGGGCTTGAACTTTACTCTGATTTTATTGCATAAGGCAAAAGTGCCACTGATCTAGCTACATGCTATATACCTTACGCATGTTTATTTTCAGCATTTCTCCACAAGCAATACAGTTTCTAGCTTGTACAGAACACAAAAAAAAACTTGCTGTTAAATACTTTCAAAACTCCTTTGCTCTCCACAGTAACATGGTAGGTAATACCAGGCAGCCCTAGCTATGTAGGTCAAGTAGGAGAAATGTACTCATACATAAAGAAAAATGGTCTAAAATTCAACAGCAAATGTGGTACCACAGCTTTGTGAAGTCAGACAAGGTAAGAATGAGAGTATGACGGCTGCTCATGACTTTAGGAATCGGATAGAGCTATGGAGTGGCTGGAGAGGTCCACTCCAACTTTTAAGGGGCCAGTAAACTGTACTTTACTTCCATGATTCTGTATTATGTAAAAGGAAAGGTTGTAAGAGGAGAGCATGAGATGCAAGCAAACAAGCTGGAGTGAGGCGTAATGTTCATCAGAGGTATCCTGTAAAATAAGAGACAATCATTCTGCACCCAGGAATTGTGCATAAACCACCACGTCACAGATAAGTAATGCAGTTGTGTGTCAACACAGTGATGCATGACCAGCAAGACAAAACCCTCAGTTCAGTGACCTCCACAAAGACTATAGGGGACTGGCACAATGACCAGCAAGACAAAACCCTCAGTTCCGTGACCTCCACAAAGACTATGGGGGACTGGCACAGTACTGGTTGTTCTGCTGAGGGAAGAAGAGGAAACAACCAATCAATAAATCACAGTCAAAGGGGCTATGTGCTGTCAAGAATACTGAATAGTCATGCAGCACAGAGGGTCAAGGATGTAAACTGCCAATAAGCTGCCTCCTACAGTTCCAAGTTTGACTCCTTCAGCCTTCATTTTTGAGTGTAAAACTACTGAGCAAGTTACTTAACCAGACAGTGTTCCATCTGCTGCCAATGAAAAAACAAAGAAAGGCATTTGTGTCTACTGCGGTAAACCAGTTAACAAATAGAAAAATGTGTCTATATACATATAAAGGATGCACACAAATAACACAACTTACCCAAGAGGAGGCCAGGGACAGAACACAAAGCAGGATGAGAAAAATGCATTTGAAGTTAGGAATATCTCCTACTTTTAGTGTTTCTATAGCAAATCACCTTACCTTAAAACATTGCACTTAAGTAGTTTTCAGACTTTACTTCTGCTCTTTAATATACCATCAGACTTGGCAAGCAATTCCCAAAAATCTCAGCTGATATCTCAAAAGACAGCAACAGCAATGCTAATAAAAACAAATCTAAACAAAGGCGTGCACACAGAACACAGGTTTTAGCAACAGGCAAGGTACGACTGCTGGGAGTATTACCACACTTCTCTGTAATAGTATGCTGCATTCACCAGCGAGACAATTAGCTGTAAACACAAGGTCCTATGGGATTTCCCAAGTTGATGCAACTCTCTTTCATGATGTGAGACTTTTCAGTCACATGACATGATGGTGTGCCGCTTCCTTGTTTAACACAAGAAACTAGCAGCAGTAGAAAACTAAGTCAACACACTACAACCTTATTCCCACTAAGAGCATAAATAATGCAGCCTCTAAAGAGCCGTAAGTGTCGTGTAAAGTGACTAAGGATGCAGTTCCTGCTACACCACAGATGTATCCGGAGAACATGGATTCAAGATTAGGTCTATTGCTGCTCCAAACGCTGTAAGTCTGCTCTGAAGGGCACATTATCAGACTTTCACATCCATGCATCCCTGACACTATTTTCTGTAATGAAATTGTAAACCCTTTCACCATACAAGGTCAATGACCAAACCATAAATAGCCTAAGGGAAAACAGAGTACAAAGCAAAGGCAGAAGTTGGAAATGACTGTCAGTGTAGTTAGAAGGCTACTAAGTCTGCTAGCAGGGAGAGGGATAAAGTCCCAGCTATGATCAGGTGACCAGAGATCAAATAGCAGCCAGGACGCCTGCTGAAGCTGGCATGGGATGGGTATAGGAGTGATGTAGCCTTACCAGTCTATCTCTCTTTGGAAGGGTCTAGATGCATATGTTCAGGACTCGCATTCTCACTGATGATTCTCTAGTAGAAACCAGAGGACTCCGAGCAACAACAGATTTTTGGGAGGACAGAGCTGTCTTATGAAGATACAAATGTTACAGAAACAGATGAGACACAATCACTGATGCTCACTGTTTGACGCACCGCTGGCATTTTTTCAAGCATGCCCAGTGGAGATAGGGCCTTAGACAACAAAACCACCCCAATGGCACGCGCCATGATATTCCCAGTTGGTCAGTCCTCTTTCTAATCTTCCTTGTAATTTCTCCAAGTTTGGTAGGTTTCTAATACTGTAAAAGAAATGGACCATTCATAATTCAGGGAATGATGACAGTTGAAGATATCAGTATTGTTTCAGTCTTTGATGTTGGACAAAGTAAGTTCCACACAGAACAATTAACTAAAGCAGAAGTAGCACAACTAGAGAAAACTAAGAGTACATGACAGACACCAAAGTACAGGAGCAACTTCAGTTACATAAAAAATCCCAAAATACAGTAAAGGATGAATCAATCTGTAAGCAATTAAGTACAGTAGTGGATTTAGATGTATAAAAAAATGTCATGTACAGGCCCTGCAGTAAAGAAGATAAATAAAATACTACTGAATAAAGAGGTAGGTACAAGGAAGAACAGAAAGCAAGTTATGTTGGGTTTTGGCAGGAGCAGAACCGTGAATTCAGTAGAGGTTCTTTTAATGCCTTTTTGAAGTTGAGTGTATTGGATACAGTTCTAATGGTTAGACAAAGATCGTTTCAGGCCAAGGCAACTGAGTACCTGTATAGGTGTTGACCAATTATTCTTCTGGGCTTGTAGATTTCCAAGAGAAACTGGTCACAGCTCTGGAGAGAGGGAAGGAGTACAAAAGGAGATGAAGAATGAGATGGCGGGGCAGGTGCTAACTTTGTTAATAATGGAGTGAGTAAGGAGCAGTTGAGCTAGGAGGAGCTGGTATGGGAGTTCAAGCCAGTTTAGGGATTTGACAGCAAGGCACTGGCGTGAATTGTAAGGTTGGTTTGCAGCGAACCTAGCAACTTTATTGTAAGCGAGAGTTTAGATTTTAGAGAGGATTGTAGGTTGGTTAGGATTGGAGAGGCATAAATAGACTGGGAAGAAGATAGGCATAGGTAAGGGAGAGTCTGGAGTCCTTGGTTCATAGGTGTTTACTAGGCTAACGACCACAAGGACCTTTTTAAGCCTAGCCATGCATCCCAAATCCCTGACAAGTTCTGATACCCTTGATAAGAGTAAGCATGGGCCTGGAAGATGAAGAGATGAAGCATTTACAGGTTTTCCTCTGTCCATTAGAGACATAGGTGCCAAACCAGGGACGAATTTCTGGTTCCCCATACAATTGTCCAAATTGCACTTGAATTGGGTTAGGGAGGAACTCTATTTCACATGGATGGGGACCCTGTTTTATAGATGGGGCAGTCTCTGGGATACATACCTATCTCTCCAGCAGGTCCTATTTATATCACAGGCAAGGTTTAAGTCTTTAGAATGGGTAATTCTGGTGCTGTTTGTTTTGTGGATACACAGGAGGTTCATTAAAGAGGATCTGACAATGCCTTGTATGCCAGGCATAGATCTCCCCTCAAAAGCCTGTAGGAGACAGAATACAGGGATAGGGGCCTTGAGGCAGTCTACACAGGACATATTACTTACGCCCTGTATTTTTTTTAGTGTGGATGTTCCAACTGTTGGATATGCCTAATTAGGTACATACCACAGGGGGCACTGTACTCAATGATAGGTCTGATGAATGGCTGAATACAGTGGAACAATGACTTCCTTGGACTTGGAAGCCATACCTTTATTTATAAGTTGCGCAATATGGAATAATTTCCTCACCACTGTAGACACATGATGATCAAAGGCAAGATTACTATATGTGTGTCCCCCCAAGTCCCTGACTACTGGATCACTGGTGAGGAATTTTTTTGTTTCTATAGAGTAAACCTAGATTTTGGTGTTTTTTTTTAAGGCAATTTTGGACAAGTACATTGAATTTTAGTTGGTCAGTGATGATAACGCCCAGGAGCTTGGTATGTATTTCTACATTTATTAAAGTGTTGTCAAGGGATGAGATAGTGAATGACGTTTTAAGATGAGAGACCGAGCGAGAGAAACAGAGAGAGAGAGAGAGAGGGACTGACTTTGTGAGAAATAACAGAAGTTTAGTTTTTTTGGGACTCCGTACAAGTTGATCATCAGTTAACTACCTTTCAACAGAGTTGAATGGGTTTTGGGTTATAGTGTAGAGATGTGACAGATTGTCAGATGTGCAGACGACAGTGGAGTCATGACCATATTGGACGAGGGAGGACAGAGAAAGTACAGTTGTGTACACTTACCATAAATGTAGATGTTAGAGTGTATTCACTGTTGCAGTCATTACACTTGGGTTATCCTGCTGGCAGGCTACCCTCAATCGGCCTGAATTCCAAAGTCTAGGTCTGGCGTCGGTTGCTGTCGCCTCTTCCCTCAGTGTGCCAGGGGTATAAAAGATGCAGCCGACGCCATTTTCTTCTGTTTTTCTTGCCCCAGATGTCAGGTGCCCCCAAAGGCTAGGCTAAAAATAAGCCAGTAAAACATGCAGTCACCAAAAAATACAATACCTTCATCTACAAGCAAATACACCACATAGGTTGTATAGATTAGAGAAGTGTAGATAAGTTCTAGCAAAGAGATGGGGGATGGAGGGTGGGTAACCTGGACTGCAACAATGAATACACTCTAACATCTACATTTATGGTAAGTGTACACAACTGCACTATGTTCTTCGTGTTTCACTGTTGCAGCCATTACACTTGGGTTGAATCCCAAAGCAATGGTTGGGAGACTGGAGCTAAATCGCATTAGGAGCGGCTATGAGGCCCTGCAGGACTGCAGTGGCAAAGCCTGCCCTGGATTTAGAGTAGAGTGGTAAATTACAGTGCTTTGTAAAGGTGTGCACTGAACTCCAGGTAGCAGCCTCTAAAATGTCTTTGGTTGGTACTCCCCTGAGGAAGGCGGCTGAAGTGGCTGATGCTCTGGTTGAATGTGGCCTGAAGCCCTTAGGCACTGACTTGCCATGTTGTGAATAGCAGAAACAAATGCAGTGACCTATCCACTTTGACATAGTCTGCTTTGTAATAGCCTTTCCTTGTGATCCTGCAGCATATGCCACCAGTAGTTGTTCTGTCCTTCTGAAAGCTTTGGTTCTGTTCAAATAGAAGCGTAGCTGTCTGTGTATGTCCAAAGAATGCAGAATTCTTTCCCCCTTATTCTGTGGGTTTGGATAAAAAGTAGGCAGATGGATAGTTTGGTTAAGGGCCACATTGGACACTACACCATAGGCTTGAATGTCTTGTTTGTCCTTAGAAAAACCCTGTCTGGATAAAAAAAATGATAAAAGGTTCCACAGCCATGTGTGTCTGTAGCTCTGAGACTCTTCTTGCAGAGGTTATTGCTAGGAGGAGAGCTGTTTTCCAAGATAAAAACTTTATATCAGCTGTAGTGAGGGTGGCCTAATGGGGTTGGGAGGGTGGCCTAATGGTTAATGTGTATGCCTTACAAACACAAGGTGCACGGTTTGAGTCTCACAAGGGATAATTGGCTAAGCTTAAAAATGGCTTTCAAGGGCAGTTAGCTTAGTACTAACCTATGAACCTATGAACCTGTAGTGGCTGGCTCAAACGGAGACGGAGTGAGTTTTTCCAAAACATAATTGAGGTCCCATACAGGTATTGGTGATCTCCTTGGAGGCCTTAAGTTTTTGGCTCCTCTAAGGTATTGCCTTAACAAAGGATGAGAAAAGATTGGTGGCTCTGTGTTGTAATGAGCCGAAATGGCAGAGGCATGAATTTTAATTGATGAAAAGGATAGGCCTTTGTCCAGCACCTCAGTTAAGTATTGCAAAATCTGAGGAATGTCTGTTACTGCTGTGTCAATTCCTTGTGCCTGGTTCCAGGCACAGAATCTCTTCCATTTTCCAGCATAGGATTTTCTAGTACTAGGCCTCCTGGCCTCCAAAATTACATCCATCACCGCTTTAGTGAGAGGTGCGTTTTGTATGACTACATTATCCGCCATGCTGCCAGATTTAAGGTCTTGAGTTGGCTGTGCAGGATCTGATTGTTTTGTTGGGACAGTAGGTGAGGTATTTGAGGTAAGGTCTAAGCTGGGCATTGAGACAAGTTCTGCCTCCCTGCTTGTTTATGTACCACATGACTTGATATTGTCTGTCTTTATCAGTAGTTGTCCCGGATGAAGTAGGTCCTTGAAGGCTGTCAGGGCATTCTGAACAGCTAGCATCTCTTTTTGATTGGTATGTAGATGCATTTGGTTGGCGGACGATGTGCCTTGAATACATCTTCCTGCCACGTGCACCCCCCCCCCCCAGCGTAATCTGATGCATCCGTTGTCAATGTCTGCCTGGCTGGGGTAAGGTGAATGGCTGTCCCTCGTTTTGGTGACAGGCCTTTGCCCACCATTGAAACTCCTGTTGCAGGCAGAGAATGAGAGTAATTATTGTTTCCAGGCTGTGGTAATGTTGAGTCCAAACAC